>NC_067479.1:36598856-36906023 GCF_947179515.1 Apodemus sylvaticus | reverse complement strand
ATATACATGTATCTTATATATTCACTTATATATATGTAAATATACATATATGTACATATACATATTAATAAAAGAAAAAATATTCATCTTGCCTCTGATTTTAATGTCATTCCTGATACTTATTTTATATATTCCTAATATACAAATTTTCAGAAATTTAATCATAGAGATTATGAATTTTTGTCACAATGCTTTCCTTTGTTCTATTATAATCATACAGCATTTTCATGAACCCATTCATTTGTAAAAATTCAGTTCACCATACATGCATATCTCATATGACACATCCACAAGCCCATTTTTAAATAATTTAAATTAAAGATATGCATACATTTTTAATCATATATAATTAATTAACTTAATAACTATATAGAAGTTACTGAGTTACTAAAACTATTTTAAATTAGTTATAAAACTTGAAGCAATACAATCTATAGTTCTATTACAATTAAGAACCCCAAACTTTGGCATCTAGGAAAAGGCAAATATTATGAGTCATTGTAAAAGGAAATAAATTATAATATATTGCAAATATGTCAATGATATAGACATAAACTTATTAGTGGTGATATGCATGTGTCCTGCCAGCAATGTTCCAGAAGATAATCATATGGAAAGAATAAAATGGCATTATTTCTTTGATTTATAATTCATGTATATTTTAATGCATAAAATTACTAAATGATAGTAGTAACATGAAACTGAAAATAATTAGGAACAATGCCAAGCAGGCACCTGAAAGAGTCAGTAGAAGCTGCTGGCCCCTGTCATTGAATTAGGGGAAAGCTAAAAGAAGCTGAGGAGGGCAACCATGTAGGAGGATCAGCAGTCTCAATTAACCTGGACCCCTAAGATCTCTCAGGCACTGGACCACCAACCAGACAACATAAACCAGATGGTATGAGGCCTCCAACAACAGAGAAATGCTGGGTCTGGGTTTAGTCATAGAAGATGCACCTAATTAGAAGTCCCAGGGAGTTTAGAGGTCTGGTGGGGTTGAAGTGGGGGATGGGGATATACTCATGGAGACAAGGGAGCAGGGAGTAGGTATGGGATGTGGAACAGTCAGAGAGTGGACTGGGAGGGGGATATATAGATAAATAAAATATTTAAAAATAAAAAATATATAAATTATTATACTTAATATGAGGAAAGCAAAACTAAAGGTGCCAGTTGTTGCATGAAGACAATATCATATAACCAAACTCCTCTGAGCTCCCAGGGACTAACCCACCAACCAAAGACTACACATGGGGGAAACCATGGCTCCAGCCGCATATGTAATAGAGGATGCCCTTGTCAGACATCAATGGGAGGAGAGGCCCTTGGTCCTGGGAAGGCCAGATTCCCCAGTGTAAGGGAATGCCACGGCTAGAAGGTGAGAGTGGGAGGCTGGGGTAACCCCTTCATTGAAGCAGGAGGAAGGAGAATTGGATAAGGGACTTTCTATCCCAGGAAAGAGGATAACATTTGAAATGTATGTAAAGAAAACATCCAAGAAAAAAAAAAAGAAAAAAATTAAATTTTGAAAAGTTCCTTAATCTTACTTAATGCCACACTAATTTACCATTTTCACTTATATTCAATTTGGACTATTAATGTCGCTTTGAAAACTGCACCTTATATCACTCAGATAGAATGAACAACTTACTGACTTTATGTTGGGAGAAATTTTAAAATTATTGCCAAATTCAAATGTGCCTAAAATGCAGTTGTATGATTCTGTTAGTTGTTCTGATGTTCATACCAAATGAATATTATCCCTCCTTGTACCAGGATTGGCTGTAGGTCCATTCATTTCTGAGAGAAAAGTAACTTCTTTGGGTGAACTTTCTGTAATATTGTGTGCAATGCATTTAAAAATAGATTACCCCAATAACTTATCTTTCTTACACCTGAAATATTTTATATATGTAGGAAAAGAGATAACTTGGTATCTGTGTTTTTTAAATTTTTTATTATATTTAAACTTATTAGGAATATTCTATAAGTTTAAAACCCAATTTATCTTTATCTTTAAACCAAATTTCTCTTTATCTAATTTCAAAACAAGGATTCATCCACCTTTGAGGTATAGGAAAAAGTGATCCTCCAAATAGAAATTTCTTATTTTATGCTCCCAAATTTTTGAAGTAAAATCAAGGTAAAAATTCATGTAAAATCATAAGTAAATAGATAAATGCAAAAATGTATGTTTAATAATCATCTAAATTTAAAACTAATGGTTGTAATTTTGTACACACACACACACAATGTCATCTACTATATCATAAATGCAGTGTTTTTTGTTTTTTGTTTTTTGTTTTTTGTTTTTTTTTTGGTTTTTTGAGACAGGGTTTCTCTGTGTAGCCCTGGCTGTCCTGGAACATACTCTGTAGACCAGGCTGACCTCGAACTCAGAAATCCGCCTGCCTCTGTTTCCCAAGTGCTGGGATTACAGGCGTGTGCCACCACTCCAGGCATAAATGCAGTGTTAAAGCATATGAGAAAACAAGACCTCTAGAAATGAAACCATCAGAAATCTCAGTAATTTTAATGGAACAGGACTGAAGATCCAGAAATGAACCCACACACCTATGGCCACTTGATCCTCGACAAAGAGGCTGAAAACATCCAATGGAAAAAAGATAGCCTTTTCAACAAATGGTGCTGGTTCAACTGGAGGTCAGCATGCAGAAGAATGCGAATTGATCCATCCTTGTCTCCTTGTACTAAGCTCAAATCCAAATGGATCAAGAACCTCCACATAAAGCCAGACACTCTGAAGCTAATAGAAAAGAAACTGGGGAAGACCCTTGAGGACATCGGTACAGGGAGAAAGTTTCTGAACAGAACACCAATAGCGTATGCTCTAAGAGCAAGAATTGACAAATGGGACCTCATAAATTTACTAAGTTTCTGTAAGGCAA
This sequence comes from Apodemus sylvaticus, assembly GCF_947179515.1. Classification (NCBI taxonomy): domain Eukaryota; kingdom Metazoa; phylum Chordata; class Mammalia; order Rodentia; family Muridae; genus Apodemus; species Apodemus sylvaticus. The sequence continues at coordinate 36,903,114 of NC_067479.1, read as the reverse complement.
AGGACACCATCAAGAGGACAAATCGGCAACCAACAAATTGGGAAAAGATCTTCACCAATCCTACATCAGATAGAGGGCTAATATCCAATATATATAAAGAACTCAAGAAGTTAGACTCCAGAAAACCTAACAACCCTATTAAAAAATGGGGTACAGAGTTAAACAAAGAATTCTCACCTGAAGAACTTCGGATGGCAGAGAAGCATCTTAAAAAATGCTCAACTTCATTAGTCATTAGGGAAATGCAAATCAAAACAACCCTAAGATTTCATCTTACACCAGTCAGAATGGCTAAGATTAAAAATTCAGGAGACAGCAGGTGTTGGAGAGGGTGTAGAGAAAGAGGAACACTCCTCCACTGCTGGTGGGGTTGCAAATTGGTACAACCACTCTGGAAATCAGTCTGGCGGTTCCTCCGAAAACTGGGCACCTCACTTCCAGAAGATCCTGCCATGGCACCCCTGGGCATATACCCAGAGGATTCCCCACCATGTAATAAGGATACATGCTCTACTATGTTCATAGCAGCACTATTTATAATTGCCAGATGCTGGAAAGAACCCAGGTATCCCTCAACAGAAGAGTGGATGCAAAAAATGTGGTATATCTACACAATGGAGTACTATTCAGCCATTAGAAACAATGAATTAATGAAATTCTTAGGCAAATGGATGGAGCTAGAGAACATCATACTAAGTGAGGTAACCCAGACTCAAAAGGTGAATCATGGTATGCACTCACTAATAAGTGGTTATTAACCTAGAAAACTGGAATACCCAAAACATAATCTACACATCAAACGAGGTACAAGAAGAAAGGAGGAGTGGCCCCTGGTTCTGGAAAGACTCAGTGAAACAGTATTTGGCAAAACCAGAACGGGGAAGTGGGAAGGGGTGGGTGGGAGGACAGGGGAAGAGAAGAGGGCTTACGGGACTTTCGGGGAGTGGGGGGGCTAGAAAAGGGGAAATCATTTGAAATGTAAATAAATTATATCGAATAAAAAAATTAAAAAAAATAAATTAAAACTTGAAAAAAGTAAAAAAAAATATTGTGATAGGCTAGGGAACATCAGCATTTAATTGAAAAAAATTTAAAAAGCTGTAAATTTTGAATTATGTACGCAATAAGTGACCTTCAAAATAAAACTTTCAAAAAATGTGAATCTATCATGCATAAATCTAATATGCAGAAAAAAATCTCATTTTAAATTTTGTCTTATTTTAAAATTTATTTATTTATTTATTTATTTATTTATTTATTTATTTATTTATTATATCCCAGTCACTGCTACTCCCTCTCAGTTCTCTCCTCTCAATGGGTTGGAGTCTTTCACCAACCCATTCCCTTCTGTTCTGAGAGGGTCTTCTGCACTCCTGGGTATCCCCCATCCTTAATATCCCATACTCCCTACCCCTAATCCTGCATTAAGTTTCTGCAGCATCAGGTGAATCCTCTGCAACTGAGGCTAGGCAAGGCAGTTAGGTAATGTATTCCAGGAGGAAAGGGGGACCAACTGTTTGGGGACCCACAGGAAAACTGAACTCCAGATCTGCTACATATGTGCTGGGGGCCTTGATCTAGCATATGTATGTATGCTCTCTGGTTGGTGGCACAGTCTCTGAGAGTCCCCAAGGTTCCAGGTTAATTGACTCTGTTGTTCACTTCCTGTAGAGTTCTTATCCTCTTCAGGGCCTGCAATTCTTCTCCTGACTCTTCCATGAGAATCCGCGACTTCCATCCAAGGTTTGACTGTGGGTATCTGCATCTGTTTCAGTCACATACTGGGTGGTGCCTTCCAGAGGACAGCTTTTCTAGGCTTGCGACTTCAGGTGTAACAGAGTACAATGAATAGTGTCAGGGATTGGTGCTTTCTCATGGGATGGGTCTCCGGTTAGGCCAGTTATTGGTTGGCCATTCTCTAAGTTTCTGGTCCATCTTTATCCCTACATTTCCTTTAGACAGGCCACATTTTGGGTTGAAATTTTGGAGGTGAGTTGTATCTTTGTTCCTCCCCTGGCATCCTGCCTGGTTATGGGAGGTGACTGCTTCTGGTTCCATATCCTGCTGCTATGTATCTCAGTTAAGGCTTCATGCATTGACTACTGGGAGCCTCCTAATCTCAAGAGTCTGGCACTTCCTAGAGATTCCTGCCATACATGCAGATGCAGTTTTCCATTCATTCTTCTAACACTTTGGCTCTGTCTCTCTCCATGCCTGATCCTAATGCATCCATTCCCATCCCAATCTACTTTCCCACCCAATTTCTTCCTGCCCTCTGGTTCCTTTGACAGTAGTATTCCTTTCCATCTTCTAAGTGAGATTCAAGCATCCTAGGAAGTTCCTTCTCATTTAACTTCTTTGGGTCTATAGGGTGTATCTTGTACTTTATGGCTAATACCCAATTATCAGTGAGTATATACCATGCATGTCCTGTTTGGTCTAGGTTATCTCACTCATGATATTTTCTAGGTTCACCCATTTACCTGCAAAATTCATAATGTCCTTGGTTTTAATACATGAATAGTATTCCCTTGTGTAAATGAACCACATTTCCTCAATACATTCTTTAATTAAGGGACATCTGTGCTGTTTCCTGTTTCAGGTTATCAGAAATGAAGCTGTTGTACACATAGTGAAATATTTATCCTTTAAGTACAGTGGGGCATCTTTTGGGTATGTACAAGGAGTGGTATAGTTGGATCTTCATGGAGAAATATTTCCAATTTTCTGGGAAACCACCAGATTGACTTCCAGAGTGGTCTTACAATTTTACAATCCCATCCTACCAGCAATGGAAGAGTGTTCCCCTTTCTCCATATCCTCCATAACATGCACTATTGCTTGAATTTTTATTTATTTTTAATTTTTAAAAATTTAGTCTTCTCGACATCTCCAGGTCCTGCAAGAGGCAAGAGGGGATTCCGGGCGGCCAGCAGGGAGAAGTCGGTGTGCTCCAGTGAATCCAGTGGGCCCCAGCGGGAGCCTTCGGGTGCCTGCTTTGGGATCTGAATGGCCAGGGCCACAGTACTTGGTCTCCAGGAAGTGCGGGAGACCCAGTGTGCACCCAGAGGCAGTCTGGGAGCTCCCATCACGGCTTGCTCCTGTGGCCCAGAGCTTGGGTTCCAGTCCTGAGGCCTCTGGCAGGATCCCTCAGCTCTCTCTGCTTCCGGATCCAGATTAGCCTGGGCAGAAACACCACATCTCCAGGTCCTGCAAGAGGCAAGAGGGGCTTCCAGGCGGCCAGCTGGGAGAAGTCCGTGTGCTCCAGTGAATCCAGCGGGCCCCAGCAGGAGCCTTCGGGTGTCTACTTCGGGATCTGAACAGCCTGGGCAACAGCACCCTGTCTCCAGGCAGTGCAGGAGGTAAGCTGTGCACCAGAGGCCAACTGGGAAGGGGCAGCTTGCACTGGTGAGTCCAGCATTGACAAGACCAACTAACACTAGTGAGAACTAGATGGCAAAAGGCAAATGCAGGAACGTCACTAACAGAAATCAAGGCAATATGGCAACATCTGAACCCAATTCTGCTCTACCAGCATGTCCTGGATACCCCATCACACCAGTAAAACATGATTTGGATTTAAAATCACTGGTCATGATGCTGGTACAGGAACACATGAAGGACATACTTAAAGAAATTCAGGAGAAAATGGATCAAAAGTTAGAAGCCCTTGCAAGGGAAACACAAAAATCATTGAAAGAAATCCAGGAGAATACAAAAGCCAATAATGAGGAAACACAAAAACACTTTAAGAAATACAGGAGAACTTTGGTCAACAGGCAGAGGTCATGAAAGAGGAAACACAAACAAGCAAGTGAAGGAGCTAAGCAAAACCATCCAGAATCTAAAATCAGAAGTAGAAACAACTAAGAAAACTCAAAGGGAGACAACTTTGGAGATAGAAAGCCATGGGAAGAAATCAGGGGACATAGATGCAAATATCAACAACAGAATACAAGAGATAGAACAAAGAATCTCAGATGCTGAAGATTCCATAGAAACCATGGTTTCAACAGTTAAAGAAAATGCAAAATGCAAAAAGCTTGTAACCAAAAATATCCAGGAAATTCAGGACACAATGAGAAGACCAAACCTAAGGATTATAGGCGTAGATGAGAGTGAAGATTTACAACTTAAAGGGCCAGCAAATATCTTCAATAAAATTATGGAAGAAAACTTCCCTAACCTAAAGAGAGAGATGCCCATGAATATACAAGAAGCCTACAGAACTCCAAACACACTGGACCAGAACAGAAATACTTCCCGTCACATAATAATCAAAACACCAAATGTTCTAAACAAAGAAAGAATATTAAAGAAAGTAAGAGAAAAAGGCCAAGTAACATATAAAGGAAGACCTATCAGAATCACAGCAGACTTTTCACCTGAGACTATGAAGGCTAGAAGGTGCTGGGAAGATCTCATGCAGACTCTAAGAAAACACAAATGCCAGCCAAAACTACTATATCCAGCAAAACTCTCAATCACCGTAGATGGAGAAACAATGATATTCCATAACAAAACCAAGTTTACCCAATATCTATCCACAAACCCAGCCCTACAAAGGATAATAGGAGGAAAATACCAATACAAGGAGGGAAACTTCACCCTGGAAAAAGCAAGATAGTAACCTTTCATCAAACCCAAAAGAAGTTAAGCAATCAAATTTAAAAAATAACGTCAATAATGACAGGAAGTAGCAATCACTATTCCTTAATATCTCTTAACATTAATGGACTTAATGCCCCAATAAAAAGACACAGACTAACTGACTGGATACGTAAACAGGACCCTACATTTTGCTGCTTACAGGAAACACACCTCAGGTTCAAAGACAAACACTACCTTAGAATAAAAGGCTGGAAGACAATTTTACAAGCAAATGGTATCAGGAAACAAGCTGGAGTAGCCATTTTAATATCAGATAAAATTGACTTTCAATGCAAAGTCATCAAAAAAGACTCTGAGGGACACTTCTTGCTGGTCAAAGGAAAAATACAAGGAGAACTCTCAATCCTGAACATCTATGCTCCAAATGCAAAGGCACCCTCTTTTGTAAAAGAAACTTTATTAAAACTCAAAGCACACATTGCACCTAACACAATAATTGTGGGTGACTTCAACACTGCACTTTCCTCAATGGACCGAACAGGAAAACAGAAACTAAACAGGGCACAATGAAACTAATTGAAGCTTTGGACCAATTAGATTTAACATACATATATATATATAGGATAGATATACATTCTATCCTAAAGAAAAAGAATATACCTTTTTCTCAGCACCTCATGGTACCTTCTCCAAAATCGACCATATAATTGGTCACAAGACAGACCTCAACAAATATAAGAAGATCGAACTAATCCCATGCCTCCTATCAGATCACTATGGAGTAAAAGGGGTCTTCAATAGCAACAAAAACAACAGAAAACCCACATACACGAGGAAACTGAACAATATTCTACTCAATGACACCTTGGTCAAGGAAGAAATAAAGAAAGAAATTAAAGACTTTTTAGAACACAATGAAAATGAAGGCACAACATACCCAAATCTATGGGACACAATGAAAGCAGTGCTAAGAGGAAAACTCATAGCCCTGAGTGCCTCCAAAAATAAAATGGAGAGAGCATACACAAGCAGCTTAATGACACACCTGAACGCCCTGGAACAAAAAGAAGCTATTTCACCCAGGAGGAGTAGAAGGCAGGAAATCATCAAACTCAGGGCCGAAATCAATCAAGTAGAAACAAAGAGAACCATACAAAGAATCAACAAAACCAGGAGCTGGTTCTTTGAGAAAATCAACAAGATAGATAAACCCTTAGCCAGACTAACCAAAGGGCACAGAGACAGTATCCAGATTAACAAATTTAGAAATGAAAAGGGAGATATAACAACAGAAACTGAGGAAATTCAAAAAAATCATTAGATCCTACTACAAGAGCCTATACTCAACACAACTGGATAATCTGGAGGAAATGGACAGTTTCCTAGACAGATATCTGACACCAAAACTAAATCAGGATCAAATAGATCAAGTAAACAGTCCCATAATACCTGAAGAAATTAAAAGGGTCATAGAAAGTCTGCCAACCAAAAAAAGCACGGGACCAGATGGCTTCAGTGCAGAATTCTATCAGACCTTCATAGATGACCTAACACCAATACTCTTCAAACTATTCCACAATATAGAAACAGAAGGAACTCTACCCAACTCATTCTATGAAGCCACAATTACACTGAAACCAAAACCACACAAAGATCCAACAAAGAAAGAGAACTTCAGGCCAATTTTTCTTATGAATATTGATGCAAAAATACTTAATAAAATTCTTGCCAACAGAATCCAAGAACACATCAAAATGATCATCCAACATTATCAAGTAGGCTTCATCCCAAGGATGCAGGGATGGTTCAATATAAGGAAATCCATCAATGCTATCCACTACATAAACAAACTCAAAGAAAAAAAAACATATGATCATCTCATTAGGTGCAGAAAAAGCATTTGACAAAATTCAGCATCGTTTCATGCTATAAGTCTTGGAAAGAACAGGAATTTACCGCCCATACCTAAACATCATTAAAGCAATATACAGCAAACCGGTAGCCAACATCAAAATAAACTGAGAGGAACTTGAAGCAATCCCACTAAAATCAGGGACTAGAAAAGGCTGTCCTCTCTCTCCATATCTTTTCAATATAGTACTTGAAGTTCTAGCTAGAGCAATTAGACAACATAAGGAGGTCAAGGGGATACAAATTGGAAAGGAAGAAGTCAAATTATCACTATTTGCAGATGACATGATAGTCTACTTAAGTGACCCAAAAACCTCCACCAGAGAACTCCTACAGCTGATAAACAAATTCAGCAAAGTGGCTGGTTATAAAATAAACTCAAGCAAATCAGTTTCCTTCCTATACTCAAAGGATAATCAGGCTGAGAAAGAAGTTAGCGAAATGGCACCCTTCACAATAGCCACAAACAATATAAAGTATCTTGGTGTGACTCTAACCAAACAAGTGAAATATCTATATGACAAGAACTTCAGGTCTCTGAAGAAGAAGATCGAAGAAGACCTCAGAAAATGGAAAAATCTGCCATGCTCATAGATCGGCAGGATTAATATAGTTAAAATGGCCATCTTGCCAAAAGCAATCTACAGATTCAATGCAATTTCCATCAAAATCCCAACTCAGTTCTTCACAGAGTTAGAAAAAGCAATTCTCAAATTCATCTGGAATAACAAAAAACCCTGGATAACTAAAACTATTCTCAACAACAAAAGGAATTCTGGGGGAATCAGTATCCCTGACTTCAAGCAATACTACAGAGCAATAGTGTTAAAAACTGCATGGTATTGGCACAGTGACAGACAAGTGGACCAATGGAATAGAATTGAAGATCCAGAAATGAACCCACACACCTATGGTCACTTGATCTTTGACAATGGAGCCAAAAACATCCAGTGGAAAAAAGATAGCCTTTTCAACAAATGGTGCTGATTCAATTGGCGGTCAGCATGCAGAAGAATGCGAATTGATCCATTCTTATCTCCATGTACTAAACTTCACTCCAAGTGGGTCAAGGACCTCCATGTAAAACCACACACACTGAAACTAATACAAAATAAACTGGGGAAGACCCTAGAGGACATGGGCATGGGGGAAAGTTCCTGAACAGATCACCAATAGCTTATGCTCTAAGATCAAGAATTGACAAATGGGACCTCATAAAATTACAAAGTTTCTGTAAGACAAAGGACACTGTTAAAAGGACAAAATGACCACCATCAAATTGGGAAAGGATATTCACCAACCCTACATCTGATAGAGAGCTAATATCCAGTATATACAAAGAACTCAAGAAGTTAGACCCCAGGGAACCAAATAACCCTATTAAAAATGGGGTAAAGATCTAAACAAAGAATTTTCACCTGAAGAAATTTAGATGGCTGAGAGGCACCTTAAGAAGTGCTCAACATCATTAGTTATTAGGGAAATGCAAATCTAAACAACCCTGAGATTTTACCTTACATCAGTCAAAATGGCTAAGGTCAAAAACTCAGGAGACAGCAGGTGTTGGTTAGGATGTGGAGAAAGAGGAACACTCCTTCACTACTGGTGGGGCTGTAAGATGGTACAATCACTTTGGAAATCAGTCTGGCGGTTCCTCAGAAAACTGGACATGAAACTTCCAGAGGACCCTGCTATACCTCTCCTGGGCATATACCCAAAGGATTCCCTGGCATGCAATAAAGACACATGTTCCATTATGTTCTTAGCAGCCTTATTTATAATAGCCAGAAGCTGGAAAGAACCCAGATGCCCCTCAAACGAAGTCTGGATACAGAAAATATGGTATATTTACACAATGGAATACTTCTCAGCAATTAGAAACAATGAATTCACAAAATTTTTAGGCAAAAAATTTGATCTCGAAAATATCATCCTAAGTGAGGTAACCCAGTCACAAAACAATACACATGGAATGCAATCACTGATAAGTAGATATTAAGTAGCCCAGAAGCTCTGAATACCCAAGGCACAAACGCATAACAAATGACTCCCATGAAGAAGTATGGAGAAAGTCCTGATCGTGGAAAGGATTGATCTAGCATTGGAGGGGAATATAAGGACAGAGAAAAAGGAGGGAGGTGATTGGAGAATTGATGGAGAGAAGAAGGTTTATGGGACATATGGGGAGGGGGTATACGGGAAAGGGGAAATCATTTGGAATGTAAACAAAGTATATAGAAAATAAAAATATTTAAAAAATTAGTCTTCTTTCCTATAAATACATCTGACTGCATCCTACCTTCCCTCCCTATTCTCATATCCCTCCCTACCTCACCTCACTCCCATATTTACTTCTCCTCTTTTTCTCTTCAGAAAAGAGCATACCCCTCCATGAATATGTGCCAAACAGTGCATTAAAAATGCAATAAGACTAGACATAAAGCCTCAGATAAGAATGGATAAAGTAAACCTATGGGAGAAAATATCCCATGAGAAGCTAGGTAAAGGAATCCGAGAGACAGACACCCATTCTTATTACTAGGCATTTTAATATGGCAACTCAAACACAGCTCATCTGTGTCAACAGATTTATTAAAATGTATACAGGTGTTCTGTGTAGCAAGTGTTTTCCTGGTGCCCACACAGGCTACAAAGGTGTCATCAGATCCCTAAAACTGGAGTTAAAGAATGTGAATATTTGACGTATGGATGTTGAGATTTAAATCAGAGCAGACAATGTTCCTAATTGCTAACTAATATCCCAATCTCTAGTCATAATATATTTTGAACTGTAGGATAGAAAGGATACAATGTAACAGATAAATATGTTATTAATGTTGCTCATTGAGTAGATGTTTCTAATTTCCCTCTGTTACTGAAAGCCACTCTCCTGTTTTGTTTATGGGTTTAACAGTACTATGGTTATAATGCAATTGGAAAGGTGTGTTTCTCTTCTATGACTTGCTTATTTGATTATGTGTAGAGTGGGCAAAGTTTATCCATGCTTTCATATGCTGCAGAAGTTTCCCTTTTTTTTTACTACCAAATATCAAAGAAGATATAAAACTAGTCCATAGCTATTTCAAAAGATTTTCAATTTAAATGTTGCATAAATAGAAATATAATTCATACATATCTCCTTGCTGTAATAGCTACTCTTTTAAAAAACTATAAAGTAATATATTGATAAATTTCATCTCTTCATCTTTGGTAATGGTGCTTCAAAATTTTGTATATTATATGTAAAATAAAAGTAAACCAAAAAAACTGAGAATCCTTAAATATTGTATACTGCTAAGGTACATTAAAAAAAAAAAGCAATTTCATATAGGGATGAACGAGTTCAAACAAGACTGTTGATAAGATACTGACAATAGTTTGGTCATTACCATTATTTGTTGTCACTTTATCTGTTAATAACCTAGATAATCATGAATACATAAAGAAAAGTTTCATATTTTAAACAACATTCACAGAATATTGTTTCACTCATACATCACTTTAACTAGTGTCCTGAGGTAAGTTGTGGCTACAAACTTAGTACAGAAAAACTAAAAATAAGCAAATGAAAAAACAAAGGGGTAATTCAACACCACCTCATCTGTACCAACTATGTGCTACTTGACATTAACACTATATAATTTACCAGTTTATTTAATGTATTTTAGCTTAATCTCTCTGTTTGTTTTAATTAAACTAAAATTTGTTTGTGTTGCAAATGTATGTAGCCCTCAATGAAAATGTGAGGAAATGTTAATCATAAGTACATTTAAAATATTATCATTTTATGTTACTTAAATGTAAATATTTTATTGATAAAAATGAGATTATATAGAAATGAACTAGTTTATCCAATGGTGAGTAGTATCATCATGAGCTATAAAAGCAAACGATCCATTGCATTCAATACATGGCAAAATTAAAACTCAAAGTGGCCTATGACAGAGTTGAAACTTAACAAAGGCAATCCAAAATAGTCCGTTTTATCTTTGTCTTAGATGCAGAGGAAACATCTAGATTAATATAAGAAAAGAGAGAGTGTTGTAAAAAATATGTAAGCAAAAATATATGATATTTAAGTCACATTTTCCTCAAACTGGAGGCATCACTGACTATCACCAACATAAGAGCCAATTTTTCAAAGAAATCACTGGAAAAAATTAATCAAAGCAAACATGTCATACATTTTTAAAGCATGGTTCATTCTTTAGAATTTCTGAAACCATTCATTTTCTTGAGAATTTCACCAGAAATGAATTCATAAGCAGAATATGATACAATCCTTAGTTTCTTTTGTGAAATACATAGATAGGGATGAAACACTCATACTACTAATGCATTATTTTACAAAACCCTCACTTGACTATTTCAAATGGAATGGTAGATATAATGGAATATATTATTTCCTGAAAGGGAATATGAGTGATAGGCCGCATCTATCATTATACAGTATCTCTGAAGGAAAGGGGAATCCTGAACTCTAACAAAACGGAAAAAGCCTTTGCTACTCTGTTCTTCCCTTGATTTCCACATCCTGTGCATAGAAGACTTCTTCCCCTCACAATGCATCACGTATCAATTCTGACTGAGTACATAATATTAAAGCTAGATTGCTTAGAGTTTATGGTCATCTGTCAAAAACAGTATGCAATGAAAGAGAAATATTTTAGATCTGCAATATGCATTATCCTAGGAGAATGGAATAGTGAAAGAAAGAAGGTAGCTTGTGTACTATGTGAGTTTTAATCTTTCTTAGATTAACCAGGGTTGCACAATGAAGTTTAATAGGTACAGTTTAAATAGAGCTGTGCAACAGAAATCAGTTTCCATAGTGTGGACCTACACATGCGAGATCATGATTGTATCTCAGCCTTTTTTTTTTTAATCATTAAAAATAAAGCCATAGAGATGCTTAACATACTACATAAAATGTGGTTTTAAATATTTAGTTTTCTCCGTGGTTGCTACTATTGGTGTGATTATTAACATAAATACTTTACAATCCAACTTAGATACCAGAACCATGGAGCTTGGTGGGTGATCCCTGCTCTTACTGACTCAGTCTTAACACTCCTTAAAAAGTGATTCTTTATCACATTGGTGGAAGTCAGTATTCAGTGCATTTAATATGTTTTCAACAGTCAAATTATCTGATTACGAAATAGAATAATACAAAATCTCTAGCTCAGTTGTGTCAATGTTTGAAGAGGAACTTGTAACAAAGTTATAAAGTTCTCTAATGTTGCCAGATCTCCTGGGACTTGACTTTCAACTCTAACTAAATTCTTATATTCTAGCTTCTTATGAAATGTTATTCATCTGCTTATCTGGCAATGGATGACTAATGGTATAAATAGTAACAACATCACATATAAACACACGCAAACATACCAACACAGGTACACACATGCACAAACACACACATACACACACACACACACACACACACACACACACACACACACACACATACCAAGGCAGGGAAAGAGACACACAGAGAGAAACAGAGAGACAGAGACAGAGAGAGAGTGCCCTGCAGCCACACATACACATTCCCTTTGTAGTGTCACTAGAGATTTGTATTATTGAATTGATGCATTTCGTAACCTATTTTTATAATGAAGCTGTGGTATTAAAACTGAAAAGTTTAAAGGTAAAATGTAACAGTTTGTCACAATTATGTTTCATATTGGCAGGTGCTCTGAACTTTCTGTTTGATAACTAGACATATAAATTTCAGTTCTTAAAGCTTTGCAGCCAATTTAAGGCCTCATTTATTTCGCTGACAGAAAGATATATGTGCAGCCTGGCATTCTGGATGTCTGGGGCCAAAATCGGCACTTTGTTGCTTGCTTGTCTCACAGGGAGTAAATAGTAGCAATTTTTCAGCATAGGCATACTTTCACAAGGTGTTTAGCAAATAAATGAGCATAAGATGACCTGTGGTGTCCTGAAATTACCAAAATTCATGAATAATAAAATGATCTATAGATTGTTAGCAGAGGGCTACAGCACAGGCTAATTTGCAGCCAGTGAGGCTTTACAGTATAATTTATAACTTTTGAAAATTTAATGACTTCATCAATTTTTACCTATTTTTTCACTAATATAATCTCCTGAATACCAGTGTGTCAAGATATGATTTCCACATATGGAAAAGACTAAGTCATCTACATTTTTGTGTCTCTATGTTTTGTTTTATTATAATAATTTATATCAAAAGCACAGTTACACCCTGAGAAGATCATAATAAAGACTTTAGTATTATATACATATTCAGATAACTTGTCGCTACTTTCTCAAGAGGGTATCATTTAGTTTTGAAAATTAAGAATTTCACTTGAATTCTACTACTGGCAATTCATAATTTTTAAAAAAACTTCAAAGTAGTTCTTAAAAATATACATATATGTGTGCTTGTTAAAAATGATTACATGGAGAATATTTTGAAGAATAGTAAACAATTCCTAAAATTGAATTTATCCTGTCATTTAGGATAAATAATTAAAATTGCAGGAGAATATATACATGTGTTACTTTGTTCTCATTGCATGGTATGTATTTTATAAATAAATGCTTAATTTTATTAGTAGTAGTTTTTAGAGAATGTTTGTATGATGCTATTTTTTTATAGTTGAAAATTTGAAACCAACAATCAGGGGGCCTACATGGGTCTAACCTCAGCTTTCTGCATGTATATTATAGGTGTGCAGTCTGGTGGTTTTTGTGGGACTATTAATACAGATAATGGGGACTATTTGTGAGGCCTTTGCCTTCTTTGTGAATGATTGTTCAGACTTAATATGATAAGAGGTATCTAGACCTATTGCAAGCTGATATAATATTTTAAATAGATATCCCTGGCAGGCCTGTACTTTTCTGAAGGGAAATAAGGGATTAGATGGGGAGGGAATCTTGCAAATGTCTCATGTTATAATAATTTAACTTTTGGTAAAGTGATCATTCAAATACTCTTTAGAATTTTCTTGATAACACATTATGTGTTCATTGAGAATCCTTACAGATATTGTAGAAGATGATAGACATTATTGGAAAGCCAAAAAAGCAATCATGCAAGCAAATATAAGAATAGAAGTTAAACATAAAAGAGTAAACACTCTTCATCTGGAATAGATAAAGAGTAGAAAATATTTATAGGTATTTCCAGTTGCACTGAATACTTTAGTGTCACATGAATGTATGCCTGTTTCATTCTCCTTTTTTTTAAGCTTCTTTGGGTCTGTGGGTATCCTGCAATTTATGGCTAATATTCACTAATAAGTGCACATGGCATACATGATCTTTTGGGACTGGGTCACCCCACTCAGGATGAAATCTCAAGTTCCATGCATTTCCCTGCAAAATTCATGATGCCCTGGTTTTTAATTGCTGAATAATATTCCATTGTATACATGTACCATATTTTCTTTAACCATGCTTCAGTTGAGGGATATCTATGTTGTTTCCATTTTGAACATAGTTGAATAAGTTTCCCTGTGGTATAGTGGGCATTTTGGGGGTAAATGCCCAGGAATGATATAGTTGGGTCTTGAGATAGAACTTTCCCAGTTTTCTGAGGAACCTCCAGATTGATTTCCAAAGTGACTGTACAAGTTTTCCCTCCCATTAGTAATTAAGCGGTGTTCCTCTTGCTCTACATCCTTGCCAACATGTGCTAGCTCTTGAGCTTTTGATCTTAGCCATTCTGACTGGTATAAGATGGAGTCTCAGAATTACACTCATTTGCATTTCCCTGATGACTAAGGAGTTTGAATATTTCTTTAAGGGCTTCTTGGCCATTCTAACATCTATTGGTCTACTGTTAACATCTGTTGTTAATGGTATACATTTTTACTTCAATCAACCTTACTAGGTATGTCTGCCACTTCCTCACTACTGTTATGCTAGTGTGTTCTGCTACTCTACAGTTACATAATTGCTACAACATAAAAGTTAGAAACATAATGAACACTGTATGAAAATTTATGCCACTACCACTTCATTCCATGAGCTGTTAATTCTCATCTACAAATTATATGTCATGATAGAAATGAATTCATTATGGAATATCATCTAGTCTATAGTAAGACAATAAATACTGTATGATTTCCATAAAAGAGACTTCTAATTAATCAGAAAAGCATCTAAATCTAGTTAGATAAAATAGAAGGTTGTCCAGTCAGAAAAGCAGAGAGAGGGAGATGGAGGTGATGGGGGCAGGAGAGAGGAACAGAGGGAGGGGGGCAAAGACACAGAGATACAGAGAAAGAGACACAGAAAAACAGAGACAGACATAGAAAGACAAAGACAGAGATAGAAGGGAAAGGACAGAAGATGATTTTAACTTGTCAAGAGACAGTATAACACGAAGGAGATTCATGTGAGATTATTCTTAATAAATTAAGCTTCTTTTTGCCAAAATATATGCACTTTAAATTGGATTTGCTATAAAAGGATTTCAGAAGTAAATAAACATACCTGAGTGAATCATGAACACTCTAAGGGTTAGTTTGGATACGTGATTATTCTGAGTTCACATTTTATTTGCAATTCAGGTGACCTTAAATTTTGAGGAAAGAAAGAAATATGGATTAGGATAAATAAGACTCAGAGTAAAATATGTTCTCCATGTGCAATCAATGTTCCATTATTCTACAAGGAGAATGATTAGTGAAGGGAAAACCATTCCAATCATTGTGACCTGGAGAAAATGAAGTATCTGAAAACGTTTTCTGTGAGAAACTCTTAAATTAATAATTTCTTGGTATTTTCTGTAATGTTTTCCATTTTCTAAATTTATTTGTGAATTTTACACTAAAATATAATTCTAGATAATTTTGATGCGTATATAGTTAGATATATGTATACACAATATCATATTGATTAAAAATCGACACATAAGAGAAGTAACTGTGGAAATTCTACTAAGGAAAAATAGTGTCATTGATGTCAGCGTACCTTAGATACTGACTTTATGAAATAAACATGCAGCATATGTCAGCTATCATTGATTAAGTTACTGATTACTATATAACCAAATGTAAATATGCATATTTATATAAGAATGTTAGTATTTTATTAGTCTCAAAGCTAGAAAGTCCTCAATTCATAGTATTGTCTACAGTTGTGGCGTTTACATTTTCATAACTGATTCTAAAATCAGGTCTACTAAACCATAACCTTCCAGGGACTAAGAGTGACATAAACTATGAGAGGAATTTACAAGTAAATGAATGCCCTCATCTTCTTCCTTCACAGTAGACTCATAGCTCCTCATTGCTTCATCAAAATTCCAGACTTTCTCCATTTTCACTGTGACTAGAATAAGAGACAACTGATTACACTTTTGTAATTGTGACTGTTTTTAAACATGACATGGAAGCTCACAATTTCATCTAAAGTGAATACATTGGGTTTACCACTGTGCTCTAAGAACCTGAAAGGTTCGCATAACCTGGGCTATGAAGTTTGTGCTTACCCATGGCAGTAATATCTCTTCTAATTGTTTACTTTAAAGGAAACTTGCCTCAGTGTCTCCCTTATTCTCCTACCTTAGACCCAAAATCAATTGCAGCTTGATTTTGAAATTTCTTTACCAAACCTAGGTAAATAAATATATAATTATTAAACACCATTATCTTATCTGTTATTGTGTCTCTTCCCATTTTCTTTCTTTTTTTACTTTTTTTCTTCTATATATTTTTTATTTACATTTCAAATGATTTCCCCTTTTCTAGCCCCCCACTCCCCGAAAATCACATAAGCCCCCTTCTCTCCCCCTGTCCTCTCATCCATCCCTTCCCACTTCCCCATTCTGGTTTTGCCAAATACTGCTTCACTGAGTCTTTCCAGAACCAGGGGCCACTCCTCCTTTCTTCTTGTACCTCATTTGATGTGTGGATTATGTTTTGGGTATTCCAGTTTTCTAGGTTAATATCCACTTATTAGTGAGTGCATACCATGATTCACCTTTTGAGTCTGGGTTACCTCACTTAGTATGATGCTCTCTAGCTCCATCCATTTGCCTAAGAATTTCATGAATTCATTGTTTCTAATGGGTGAATAGTACTCCATTGTGTAGATATACCACATTTTTTGCATCCACTCTTCTGTTGAGGGATACCTGGGTTCTTTCCAGCATCTGGCAATTATAAATAGGGCTGCTATGAACATAGTAGAGCATGTATCCTTATTACATGGTGGGGAATCCTCTGGGTATATGCCCAGGAGTGGTATAGCAGGATCTTCTGGAAGTGAGGTGCCTAGTTTTCGGAGGAACTGCCAGACTAATTTCCAGAGTGGTTGTACTAATTTGCAGTGGAGGAGTGTTCATCTTTCTCCACATCCTTGCCAACACCTGCTGTCTCCTGAATTTTTAATCTTAGCCATTCTGACTGGTGTAGGGTGAAATCTCAGGGTTGTTTTGATTTGCATTTCCCTAATGACTAATGAAGTTGAGCATTTTTTAAGATGCTTCTCCACCATCCGAAGTTCTTCAGGTGAGAATTCTTTGTTTAACTCTGTACCCCATTTTTTAATAGGGTTGTTTGATTTTCTAGAGTCTAACTTCTTGAGTTCTTGATATATATTGGATATTAGCCCTCTATCTGATGTAGGATTGGTGAAGATCTTTTCCCAATTTGTTGGTTGCCGATTTCTCCTCTTGATGGTGTCCTTTGCCTTACAGAATCTTTGTAATTTTATGAGGTCCCATTTGTCAATTCTTGATCTTACAGCATAGGCTATTGGTGTTCTGTTTATAAACTTTCTCCTGTACCGATGTCCTCAAGGGTCTTCCCCAGTTTCTTTTCTATTAGCTTCAGGGTGTCTGGCTTTATGTGGAGGTCCATGATCCATTTGGAGTTGAGCTTAGTACAAGGAGACAAGGATGGATCAATTCGCATTCTTGTGCATGCTGACCTCCAGTTGAACCAACACCATTTGTTGAAAAGGCTATCATTTTTCCATTGGATGTTTTCAGCCTCTTTGTTGAGGATCAAGTGGCCATAGGTGTGTGGGTTCATTTCTGGATCTTCAATCCTGTTCCATTGATCCTCCTGCCTGTTACTGTACCAATACCATGCAGTTTTTAACACTATTGCTCTTTGTATTGCTTGAGGTCAGGGATACTGATTCCCCCAGACTTTCTTTTGTTGCTGAAAATAGTTTTAGCTATCCTGGGTTTTTTGTTGTTATCCAGATGAATTTGATAATTGCTCTTTCTAACTCTGTGAATAACTGAGTTGGGATTTTGATAGGTATTGCATTGAATCTGTATATTGCTTTTGGCAAAATGGCCATTTTAACTATATTGATTCTACCAGTCCATGAGCATGGGAGGTTTTCCCATTTTTTGAGGTCTTCTTCCATTTCCTTCTTCAGAGTCTTGAAGTTCTTGTCATACAGATATTTCACATGTTTGGTAAGAGTCACCCCAAGATACTTTATACTGTTTGTGGCTATTGTGAAAGGGGTCATTTCCCTAATTTCTTTCTCAACCTGCTTATCCTTTGAGTATAGGAAGTCCACTGATTTGCTTGAGTTGATTTTATAACCTGCCACTTTGCTGAAGTTGTTTATCAGCTGTAGGAGCTCTCTAGTGGAGTTTTTTGGGTCACTTAGGTAGACTATCATGTCATCTGCAAATAATGATATTTTGACTTCTTCCTTTCCAATTTGTATCCCGTTGACCTCCTTATGTTGTCGAATTGCCTGAGCTAGTACCTCAAGTACAATATTGAAAAGATAAGGAGAAAGGGGGCAGCCCTGTCTAGTCCCTGATTTTAGTGGGATTGCTTCAAGTTTCTCTCCATTTAGTTCGATGCTGGCTACCGGTTCGCTGTATATTGCTTTTACTATGTTGAGGTATGGGCCTTGAATTCCTGTTCTTTCCAAGAGTTTAAGCATGAAAGGATGATGAATTTTGTCAAATGCTTTTTCAGCATCCAATGAAATGACCATGTGGTTTTTTTCTTTGAGTTTGGTTATGTAGTGGATTGCATTGATGGGTTTCCATATATTGAACTAACCCTGCATTCCTGGGATGAAGCCTACTTGATCATGGTGGATGATCGTTTTGATGTGTTCTTGGATTCGGTTGGCAAGAATTTTATTGAGTATTTTTGCATGGATATTCATAAGGAAAATTGGCTTGAAGTTCTCTTTCTTTGTTGGATCTTTGTGTGGTTTTGGTATCAGCATAATTGTGGCTTTGTAGAAGGAATTGGGTAGTGTTCCTTCTGTTTCTATTTTGTGGAATAGTTTGAAGAGTATTGGTGTTAAGTCTTCTTTGAAGGTCTGATAGAATTCTGCACTGAAACCATCTGGTGCTGTGCTTTTTTTGGTTGGAAGACTTTCTATGACTCCTTCTATTTCATTAGGCATTATGGGACTGTTTAGATGATCTATTTGGTCCTGATTTAATTTTGGTATTTGGTATCTGTCAAGGAAATTGTCCATTTCCTCCAGATTCTCCAGTTGTGTTGAGTATAGGCTCTTGTAGTAGGATCTGATGATTTTTTGGATTTCCTCAGTTTCCGTTGTTATATCCCCTTTTCATTTCTAAGTTTGTTAATTTGGATACTTTCTCTATGCCCTTTGGTCAGTCTGGCTAAGGGTTTATCTATCGTGTTGATTTTCTCAAAGAACCAGCTCCTGGATTCGTTGATTCTTTGTACGCTTCTCTTTCTTTCCAATTGATTGATTTCAGCCCTGAGTTTGATGATTTCCTGTCTTCTACTCCTCCTGGGTGAACTGGCTTCTTTTTGTTCCAGGACTTTCAGGTGTGTCGTTAAGCTGCTAGTGTATGCTCTTTCCATTTTCTTTTTGGAGGCACTCAGGGCTATGAGTTTTCCTCTTAGCACTACTTTCATTGTGTCCCAAAGATTTGGGTATGTTGTGCCTTGATTTTCATTAAATTCTAAAAAGTCTCTGATTTCTTTCCTTATTTTTTCCTTGGGCAAGGTGTCATTGAGTAGAGTATTGTTCAGTCTCCATGTGTATGTGGGCTTTCTGTTGTTTTTGTTGCCATTGAAGACCACTCTTACTCCATAGTGATCTGATAAGAGGCATGGGATTAGTTCGATCTTCTTATATTTGTTGAGGTCTGTCTTGTGACCAATTATATGGTCGATTTTGGAGAAGGAACCATGAGGTGCTGAGAAAAAGGTATATACTTTTGCTTTAGGGTGAAATGTTCTATAAATATCAGTCAAATCCCATTGGTGCAAAGCTTCAATTAGTTTTACTGTGTCCCTGTTTAGTTTCTGTTTTCCTGATTGGTCCATTGAGGAGAGTGTAGTGTTGAAGTCCCCCACAATTATTGTGTTAGGTGCAATGTGTGCTTTGAGCTTTAGTAAAGTTTCTTTTATGAATGAGGGTGCCCTTGCATTTGGTGCATAGATGTTTAGAATTGAAAGTTCTTCTTGGTGGATTTTTCCTTTGACCAGCATGAAGTGTCCTTCTGTGTCTCTTTTGATGACTTTAGGTTGAAAGTCAATTTTATCTGATATTAGAATGGCTACTCCTGCTCATTTCCTGTGACCATTGGCTTGTAAGATTGTCTTCCAGCCTTTTACTCTAAGGTACTTTTTATCTTTGACACTGAGGTGTGTCTCCTGTATGCAGCAAATTGTAGGGTCCTGTTTCCTTATCCAGTCTGTTAGTCTATGTCTTTTTATTGGGGAACTGAGACCATTGATGTTAAGAGATATTAAGGAATAGTGATTATTACTTCCTGTCATTTTTGATGTTCTTTTTATATTTAAGTGGTTATCTTCTTTTGGGTTTGATGAAGGAGGGTAACTATCTTGCTTTTTCCAGGGTGTAGTTTCCCTCCTTGTATTGGAGTTTTCCTCCTATTATTCTTTGCAGAGCTGAGTTTGTGGAAAGATATTGTGTAAATTTGGTTTTGTCATGGAATATGTTGGTTTCTCCATCTATGGTGAATGAGAGTTTTGCTGGGTATAGTAGTCTTGGGTGACATTTGTGCTCTCTTAGAGTCTGCATGAGATCTACCCAGGATCTTCTAGCTTTCATGGTCTCTGGTGAGAAGTCTGGTGTGATTCTGGTAGGTCTTCCTTTATATGTTACTTGGACTTTTTCTCTTACTGCCTTTAATATTCTTTCTTTGTTTAGTGCATTTGGGGGTTTGATTATTATGTTATGAGAAGTATTTCTGCTCAGGTCCAGTCTATTTGGAGTTCTGTAGGCTTCTTGTATATTCATAGGCATCTCTCCCTTTCAGTTAGGAAAGTTTTCTTCCATAATTTTGTTGAAGATATTTGCTGGCCCTTTCTGTAGTAAATCTTCACTCTCATCTATGCCTATAATCCTTAGGTTTGGTCTTCTCATTGTATCCTGGATTTCCTGGATGTTCTGGGATACAAGCTTTTTGCATTTTGCATTTTCTTTGACAGTTGAGTCAATGGTTTCTCTGGTATCCTCAGCATCTGAGATTCTTTCTTCCATCTCTTGTATTCTGTTGTTTATATTTGCCCCTGATTTCTTCTCAAGGTTTTCTATCTCCAAAGTTGTCTCCCTTTATGATTTCTTAGTTGTTTCTACTTCTGTTTTTAGATCCAGGATGGTTTTGCTCAGTTCCATCATTTTTTGTTTGTGTTTTCCTGTAATTCTTTAAGAGATTTTTGTGTTTCCTCTTTCATGACTTCTGCCTGTTGACTCAAGTTCTCCTGCATTTCTTTAAGTTTTTTTGCCTTTCTTCTTTATTGGCTTCTTTCTCTTGGGCCTTATTCTCCTGCATTTCTTTAAGAGATTTTTGTGTTTCCATTATATGGGTTTCTAGCTTATTCATGTTCCCCTGTATTTCTTTAAGAGATTCATTCATGTCCTATTTGTGTTCATCTAGCAGCATCATGAACAGTGATTTTAAATCCAAATCTTGTTTCTCTGGTGTGTTGGTATAACCAGGACTTGCTGATGTTGGAGAGTTTGGTTCAGATGCTGCCATATTGCCTAGATTTGCCATCTTGTTCTCTGGAGCTAGTTGGTCTTGTCTCTGGCTGGTGTTTCAGCCTCCTGAGAGGCTCTAGGGCTATTTCTGCAACACTGGATGGCAGGCCCTGTTGCAGATTGCTGATGTGCTCTCCTCCTCTTGGGTGCTTTTGCAGCCCTAGTGTGTTTTGCCCCAGATTGTGACTGTGAACCAGATGGTGTCAGTTTGCTCCTTCAGGGAGTGCTAAGGGGTATATGCTGCTGGGACCTTTTCTGGGTGCTGATCACTCTGATGGTCTGCGGAACTCCCAACTGGGTTGGTGCACACAAGGCTAGCCTTGCTGCTCAGGCCCTGAGTCTAGGCAAAAGCCTGGCAGGCCAATGTCTGAGTAAAGTTCCCCTCAGCTGTGATTGTTAATTGGTTCTGTCAGGTGGCCAGGATGGCGGCGTGTGTGCACTCCCTGAGAGTGCTGGGAGAGTCTTCTGGGCTAACAACCTCCTGGCCGGGTCGGCACACAGATGGCCCACCAAGCAGCCCAGGGCCGGGGGGCAGTCCAGGGCCTGACCGTCTGAGACCCCTGCTATGTTAGCCCGTTTGGTTTTGCCTGCTAGGTCTCTCTGGCTTCCCGTAGGCAAAATGGCAGGGGTGCATGAGTGCCCGGGGAAACAACATCCTGGCCAGGTTTGCACACTGGTGGCCCCCGACCAGCTCAGTGCCTGGGTGCAGGCCAACTCCCGTCAGGCTTAGACCCCTGCGATGTTGGTCTTGGGTTGTATTTGCGTACCTCAGACTGTCTGATTTCTCTAGCATCTGAGAACCAATATGGAGGCCTCGTAACTGACTGGTGCGAGGCAGAGTTCTGATGTGGCTTCTGTGTGGTGAAAGGCGCCGTAAATCCTCTGATGCTTGCAGCCTGGCTGGCCAGCAATGGCCAGTGGTCGTGGGTGCCTCTTCCCATTTTCTAAGAACACATTTAAGACATCAAAATCCATTATAGTTTTCACAATTTTTGATTCTCATAAATATCTAGCCTTGAGAGATGAAAATACAAATCAGAGGAGGCAACAATCATGGTCAACATTTCTAGAGATAATGGGATAATGTTATTTTCTTGTGTCAATATTGTCCTGATCTTATGTTGATTCAAACTTTCAAAATTTAAATAAGGTAATCAACACTGTAACATTATTTATCGGTGTCTATATTATACTTGATTTTAGCTAAAAGTCCAAAAATAGACCTATTATTGTATTTAATAATAATTATTATTATTAGGTCTTAAAATGTTTTAAAAAGTAAAATTCCAAGTAAAATATTATTTAAAATATTCCCAAGGCTGTGAAAACAGGACACAGTACCTTCAATGCCCCAAGGCTCCCATGCATTTTTTTTCTTTTTTTTTTTATTCGATATATTTTTATTTACATTTCAAATGATTTCCCCTTTTCTAGACCCCCACTTCCCGAAAGTCACATAAGCCCCCTTCCCTCCCCCTGTTTTTCCACCCATCCCTTCCCACTTCCCTGTTCTGGTTTTGCCCTATACTGCTACACTGAGTCTTTCCAGAATAGGGGCCACTCCTCCGTTCTTCTTGTACCTCATTTCATGTGTGGATTATGTTTTTGGTATTCCAGTTTTCTAGGTAAATATCCACTTATTAGTGAGTGCATACCATGTTTCATCTTTTGAGTCTGGGTTACCTCACTAAGTATGATGTTCTCCAGCTCCATCCATTTGCCTAAGTATTTCATGAATTCATTGTTTCTGATGGCTGAATAGTACTCCATTGTGTATATATACCACATTTTTTGCATCCACTTTTCTGTTGAGGTATACCTGGGTTATTTCCAGCTTCTGGCAATTATAAATAGGGCTGCTATGAACATAGTGGAACATGTATCCATGCTCCCATGCATTTTTAAGAGAAAAATTTAGGTTAACCAACTTAACCTTTGCTGCAGATAAGAGATATTTTCATTTCCTTACATGAATCACAACACTCTCTAAAACAGGCTTCTCATTACATTGTAATTTACTTTCAAGTGTTAGTTTAATTCTTTCTTTTCCACTTGGCACCATTTAAATTTATTTCCTTCTTTCCTTCCTTCCTTCCTTCCTTCGTTCCTTCCTTCCCTCCCTCCCTCCTTCCTTCCTTCCCTCTTTCTCTTTCTGCATTTTTTTCTCCTGTCTTTCTCCTTCTCTTCTCTCTCTTTCTTTGCTTTTTTCTTTGTTTCTTTCTTTCCTTTCTTCCTTTCTCCTTATCCTCCTCTAGAGTCGTCATTTCTTCTTCTTCTTCTTCTTCTTCTTCTTCTTCTTCTTCTTCTTCTTCTTCTTCTTCTTCTTCTTCTTCTTCTTCTTCTTCTTCTTCTTCTTTTTCTCCTTCTCCTTCTCCTTCTCCTTCTTTTTCTCCTTCTCCTTCTCCTTCTCCTTCTCCTTCTCTTTCTCTCCTTCTCCTTCTCCTTCCCCTTTTCTCCTTCTCCTTCTCCTCCTTCTCCTTCTCCTTCTCCCCCTTCTCCCTCTTCTCCCTCTTTCTCTCTTTCTTTCTCTCTCTCTCTTCCTTCCTTCCTTCCTTCCTTCCTTTCTTCCTTCCTTCCTTCTTTCTTTCTTTCTTTCTTTCTTTCTTTCTTTCTTTCTTTCTTTCTTTCTTTCTTTCTTTCTTTCTTTCTTTCTACTTTTCTATTTATCCCTTCCGCCATACCTATTTTTACTTTGCCTTTTTTCCCTTTCCTTTATTTGGGGCTACATCTCACTCTGTAGTCCATTGTCACCTAGAACTCATGATATATATATTTATATAACTCAAACTCATAGACAATCACCTGTTTCTGCTGCCTGCATGTAGAGATGTTAAGTGGGAGCTATCACACCTTACCTATTAAGTTTCTTTTGAAGTCTTTAGGTATCATGTTTAAAAAAAAAATCAATGATTAGAGATTACCTAATATTCATTTTTTATCAGGTTTTACTAAATAGCTATTGTGAGTAAATGCTATAAATAATGATAATGTTAAAACAGAGGCTGAAGTAATTATTCAAAGTGGGTACAACAAAGCAAAGCAAAAAGCCCTGTTGGTTCTAACTCATGATTTCCCTTTTGTTTGTGTTTTAGGATAAGTGTTATCACTTTTCCCTATATTCTTTAAGGTTTTAGTCTGTTTATTATCTGTGAAACTTTATTAGATAAATGATAAATGTAGATTTATTTAGTTTTACTTTAGTCATTTTTTCATGGTGCCTAAGATTTAACCAAGCTCCTTTCACATGCAAGCATATTCAAATTTTATGAACTCTAACTACTAATAACAGCAATGGATTTACTATCCTTTGGGTAAGCTAATAGAACATTATCTGGTAAAAATATTACTTATTGATATATGCAATTACAAAAGTTTCATCAGAGGAATAATTGCTTAATCAATGTGGGAAAAATATGCTTTTTGCAACTAAACATTTTGCATGTGTATGTCTGCGTACATGTTTCTGTGTATGAGTATCTGTGTGCTTTTGTGTGTATATGTGCATGTGCATGAATATTTGTGTTCACATGTGTGCATATGAAGGCTAGAATTTCTTGTTAGGTATATTCTATCCTCTTCAAATACATTTTTCTTTTTCTTTCTCTTTTTTTCCCCCACAATGACTTTTACTGAGCCAGATGTAGTGCAAACTATGCAGGAAAATCTGCAGTGGACCAATAACTTTTCTGCTCAGCATCTTGCTCAGCTCAGATGGGTGCACTCTAGAGAGGCATGACTTCAGAGTCTTGTCCCAGGATTCCGTCTTACTACTACTGATGAGACTCTCATGTATGTCATTACCATACTCCTCCTTTAATTGGCTTGGTGTGAGTAGATACCAGGAAACCCTCATGGCATATAGCCTTCTCTGATTACTTTCTGTGTGACAGCCCAATCTGTTGGGCAATTTTTCTGCAGAT
The DNA here is from genome assembly GCF_947179515.1 of Apodemus sylvaticus. Taxonomy (NCBI): domain Eukaryota; kingdom Metazoa; phylum Chordata; class Mammalia; order Rodentia; family Muridae; genus Apodemus; species Apodemus sylvaticus. The sequence goes on along the minus strand of NC_067479.1, from coordinate 36,877,702 downwards.
CAACCTGAAGATGAAATCTTCTTGAGATAATGCTGCTTAAATCAATTAATGATATTTATGGAGTTCATGACTTGATCTAATTAGGAAGTTAGTTTGATTTAAATAATTTTGCAAAATTAGAGTAATTGAATGTAGTATAAAATTAGAATTAAGAATAGAGTGTGCCCCTTCCTCATTGAATAGCGTGATCTGCTTGAGTTAAAGAAAGGGGTACAGTGAGTGTTGATGCATTTCAAGTACATAAATAAAATTATGTTAGCAAGAAAACTAGGCTTGAGTCAAGTTGATGATCAAAGAATACATTCTCTCTAGATAGGCCTGTGTTTCTCAACCTCTTACTCTAGGAATTTGGAAAATGATTCTTGGTACATAGAAAATAATGAGGTTATAATAAAGAATAAACTATTCTATTACGAGTACCGTACAGAGGAGAGGTGATTAGCCAGCCTACTTAGTCAAGACTTCAAAAATAAGATGCAAGATAGATGGTCTGTTCAGTCTATATAGTGTCAGGTCTTGGGGCCTTCCCTTGAGCCGAATACCACTTTGGGCCTGTTGTTGGACCTTTCCCTCAGGCTCCTCTCCATTTTCATTCCTTAAGTTCTTTCACACAGGAACAATTATGGGTCAGAAATTTGACTACAGGATGGCAACCAACTCTCTCACTTGGTGACCTGTCTTTCTTTTGGGGGTAGGCTTTACAAGGTATGTCTTCCCACTCTATGACATATTATCTATGGTCCCTCCAATTAAGTCCTGAGAGTCTCTCAACTCCCAGGTCTCTGGCACATACTGGAGGGCCCACCCAACCTCCTACTTCCAGAGCCTGCCTGTTTCTATTCTTTCTGCTAGCCCTCAAGGCCTCATTCCTTTTCCCCCACCCAAATACCAGATGCATTCGCCTCTCCACCATGATCCCATCCCTTTTCCCTCCCAGGTCCCTCCCTTTCTCCTCCCTTTTGGTTGATTTCTACTCCCTCTCCAGTAGAACTGAGGCATCCTCACTTGTGCACTTCAACTTGCTGAACTTTCTGAGTTCTGTGGACAGTAAGTTGGGTATTCCATTTTTGTATTGTTTTTTGTTTTTGTTTGTTTTGTTTTTGCTAATATCCACTTATTAGTGTGTCCATACCATACATGTCCTTTGGGATCTTATTTACCTCATTCAGATGATATTTTCTAGTTCCACCCATTTACTGCAAAACTCAGGATGTCCTCATTCTTATTAGCTGAGTAGTATTCTATGTCTGTATTCATTCTTCTTTTGGGGGACATCTGGGTTGTTTTTTCATAGGATACAATTTTAGGGCAGCTTCCTAATTTTCTAGTGTGTTGTTCTATTCAGGGCTTACTGTGGTGAGAGAAATGGATTCTGATGCTCATGTATATTGGCTTCTGTTGTTTATAGTCTTATGCTTGCCTTTCACTATCTAGTTATCCTTGGCGTTTGCTGGTCTACTTGACTCTAGAGTCTGCCTTTTTTGTCCCTGGGTTACTTCAGATCTCCTTGTAGGCCTGCAATCCTGGATGTAACAGACTTCCTATTTGGCCTTCCCACGGTGGTGGTGGTGGTAGGGGAGGGTGTGGTTCAGAGGTACAGAGAAGCTGCTGATCTGTTGCCCTGTCTGCAGTAGATCTCCTGGGAGGCCTTTAGACTGTTGGGTCTTCAGAAGAGCAGTCATTCTGCTTTCCTGTGTGAAGCTGTACTCCAGGGTTACCTGTGGACTATTGTTTCTGTTTCCTTGCATGCATAAAATAACCATTTTTTAAAATTCAAAAACAATGAAAAATAGAATTAAAATATCTTGCTAAATGATACTCAACTATTTGCCTTGAAAAACATATTCCAACAGGTCATGCAATCACTGATAATATTCTGTAGACATATTATTTGAAGACATAGGTAGAATAAAAGTTAGATGAAGTGTAAATCCCAGCAGTCACTCAATATTATTCAATCTAATTTATCAGGAATTACTGTTAAATTTTTTCCTCTTTAAAGTATTTTTATATTCAAATCACAAATATATAAATTTATGCATACATATAAAAAGAAGTATTCACCTGGACAGAAACCAAAATGCCTACTTCTGGGGAATTTTTGTCACAGTGACAAGTGTCAAATGGACCTTACATATATTTTTTGAATAAAAATTTGTTATTGCCTGATTATTATATACCATGATATTTCTGATTATTCTTTTTCAGTTTTTTCTTATAGAAAATACAATTCATATTTTAGTTTTGACAGAATTTACCAAATAGTCTTCAAAATTAATGTAATTTATAAGGTCATTTATATTGTGAATTTATATTTGAGTCCCAATTATATAACTATCAAAATAATGTAACTTAGGACATACTTTCCTTTTTCAATTTTGAGATATTTCATCAAAATATTGCACAAGATGCATTAGTAAGTGTTTTCATGATAATTTATTTCATATCTGACTTTGTTAATTTTGATACTGCCTCTGCATCCTTTAGTTTTGCTTAGAGTTTATCTATCTTGTTGATTCTCTCTAAGAACCAGCTTTTGATATTGATGATTATTTATATTGTTCTCTTTGTTCTTTTTTTATTAGATATTTTCTTTATCTAAATTTCAAATGTTATGCCCTTTCTGGTTACCTCTCTGAAAACACCCTATCCCATCCCCATCCCCCTTACCTCTGCTTGCCAACTTATCCATTCCTGCTTTCCTGTCTTGATATTCCCCTATAATGGGAATCGAGCTTTCTCAGCACCAAAGGCCTCTCCTCCCTTTGATGGCCAACAAGGCCATCCTCTGCTACATATGCAGTTGGATCCATTCTTTCCTCCATGTGTATGTTTTTGTTTCTATTTGGTTGATTTCAGCCCTGATTCTGACTTTCCTGACTTCTACTCCTCTTTAGTGTGTTTGCTCCTTTTTGTTCTTTTTGTTCATGGCACCAAGTGCAATGAATTTTACTCTTAGCACCATTTTCATTGGGTTCCATAATTTTGGGTATGATGTGTTAACATTTTCATTAAATTCCAGGGAGTCTGTAATTTCTTTCTCTTTTTCCTCTCTGACCAAGTTATCATTGAGTAGAGAGATTTTCAGTTTCTCTGTGTATGTAAGTTTTCTGTTGTTTTTGCTGTTATTGATGATCAGCCTTAGGCCATAGTTATGACAGGATGCGTGAAATTATTTCAGTCTTCTATAGGTTGAGGGTTGTTTTGTGACCAATTATAGGGTCAATTTGGGGAAGGTACCATGAGGTACTAAGAAGAAAGTGTAATCTTTTATGGTAAAATGCTCTGTAGATAGCTGTTAAATCCATTTGGTTCATAGCCTCTCTTAGTTTCACTGTGTCTCTGTTTTGCAACTGTTTCAATTACTTGTGCATTGGTGAGAGTGGAGTGTCTTCCATTATTGTGTGGGGTTCAATGTCTGTTTTGAGCTTTAGTAAAGTTTCCTTTATGAATGTAGGTGCCCTTAAATTTGGGGCATTGAAGTTCAGAATTGAGACTTTCTCTTATCAGATTTTCCCTTTGATGAATATGAAAAGTTCTTCCTCATCATGCTTGATAACTTTTGGTTTGAAGTCTATTTTAGTAGATATTAGGATGAAAACTCCAGTTCGTTTCCTGGGACCATTTGCTTGGAAGACCTTTTTCCATACTTTTACTCTGAGATAGTGTTGGTCTTTGTTATTGAGGTGTGTTTCTTGCATGCATCAAAATGTTAGATATTGTTTGTGTATCCAGTCTGTTAGCTGATGTCTTTTTATGGGTGAGTTGTGTCCATTAATATTGATGGATATTAAATAGAGATCACTGTTGGTTCCTGATATGTTTGTTTCTGTAGGTGGCTTTATGTGCTTGTGGTTCTCTTCTTTTGGTTTTCTTGTGAAATGCTCAATATCTTGTCTTTTCTTTAGTATAGGTACCTTCATTGTACTGGAGTTTTCCTTCTAGTATCCTCTATAGAGTTGGATTGGTAGATAAATACTGTTGGAATTTGGTTTGTCCTGAAATATTTTGTTTCCTCCATCTATGTTGATTGAGAGTTTTGCTGGTTAGAATGGCCTGGTCCAGCATGTGTGTTCTCATGAGTTTTCATGACCTCTGGTCAGGCTCTTCTACCTTTCATACTCTGTTGCGAAGTCTGGTGTGACTCTGATAGGTCTACATTTGTATATTACTTGACCCTTACACCTTTTAATATTTAAAATGCTTTCTTTGTTATGTGCATTTAGTGTTTTGATTATTATGTAACAAGAGTATTTTCTTTTCTGGTCCCATTTATTAGGTGTTTTATGGGCTTCTTATGCCTTTATGGACATCTCTTTCTTCAGGTTGGGAAGTTTTCTTCTATGATTTTGTTGAAGACATTTCAGGTCCTTCAGTCTGGGAATCGTCATTCTCTTCTGTTCCTATTATTCTTAGATTTCATTTTTTCATTGTGTCCTAAGTTTTCTGGATGCTTTTGGTTAGGATTTTTTTTATGTTTTGAATTTTCTTTGACAGATGTGTCAAACTCTTTTACTGTTTTTCTTCTATACTTGAGATTCTCTCTTCCATTTCTATAATTCTGTTGGTGATACTTATATCTGTAATTTCTGACTTCTCTTCTAGGTTTTTCATTTCCAGGGTTGACTACATTTGTGTTTTCTTTATTGTTTCCACTTCCACTTTTAGGTCTTGGACTGCTTTATTCAATTCTTTTAAGTGTTTGATTGTGTTTTCCTGTATTTCTTTTTCTTTTTTTTAATTATTGTCTTTATTTACATTTCAAATGTTATCTCTTCTCCTTGTAGCCACTCTGAAAACCCCCTATCCTATACCCTCTTTCCCTGCTTACCGACCAACCCACTCCTGCTTCCTTGTCCTGGCATTTCCCCTATATTGGGGCATTGAGCCTTTTCAGGACTAAAACCCTCTCCTCCCTTAGATGAACAAGGCCATCCTCTGCTACACATACAGCTGGAGCCATGGGTCCTTCCATGTATGCTCTTTGGTTGGTGGTTTAGAGCCTGAGAGCTCTGGAGGTATTGTTTGGTTCATTTTGTTGTTCCTCCTATGGGGCTATAAGCTTCTTCAGCTTCTTTGGTCCTTTTTCTAGCTCCTCCACTGAGGACCATGCATTCAGTGCAGTGGTTGGTTATTTGTTTCCTTTTTAAGGGCTTCTACCTCTTTACCTGTGGTTTCCTTTATTTCCTTCAGCAAGTTATTTATATACTCCTTAAAAGACTATATTATCTTCATGAGATAGGATTTTTGGTGAGTTTCTTGACATTTTTCAGATGTGTTGGTGTATTCAGGGCTTGGTCTGGTGGGAGAACTGGTTCTGATGATGCCCATATATATTGCCTTCTGATCCTTATGGTCTTGCACTTGCCTCCCACCATCTAGGTGTCCTTGGTTTTTGCTGTTCTGGGTGACTCTTTTTGGGGTCTTCTTCTTGGTCAGGATGTTTGTTCAGGAATAGAAACTATGACTAAGACAGTCTCCAAAAAGGAACATTAAGATTACAGGGGAGTTCTCAGTTTTCACATCCTCATATTGTCATGAAAACCCCTCTATTACCTAAAGCACCTCCCATTCCTTAAGCTAATATTGGAATAGATAAAAATTTATGTCATAATAATATTTAAAGAAAATATCATTAAAATAATGTAGAACTTTTCTAAGTTTGAACTACTCAGGTAAATTCTTCATTAAAAGTAGCAATTGTAAAACTTAGATAATTGAAATTTATTTTATGAAGTATATATCTATTTTAGTTTTGCCATCTACAGAATTTTAACCATCACATTGTTGCTTCTCAAAATAATTGATTCATTTCAATATGATTTTCAAGAGTTTTTCAAAGAAATTTCTACTTTCAATAAGTTAGTTACTTATCAAGACAATATTTTTCTGCATGCTGACCTCCAGTTGAACCAGCACCATTTGTTGAAAAGGCTATCTTTTTTCCATTGGATGTTTTCAGCCTCTTTGTCGAGGATCAAGTGGTCATAGGTGTGTGGGTTCATTTCTGGATCTTCAATCCTGTTCCATTGATCCTCCTGCCTGTCACTGTACCAATACCATGCAGTTTTTAACACTATTGCTCTGTAGTATTGCTTGAGGTCAGGGATAGTGATTCCCCCAGATTTTCTTTTGTTGCTGAGAATAGTTTTAGCTATCCTGGGTTTTTTGTTGTTCCAGATGAATTTGATAATTGCTCTTTCTAACTCTGTGAAGAACTGAGTTGGGATTTTGATGGGTATTGCATTGAATCTGTATATTGCTTTTGGCAAAATGGCCATTTTAACTATATTGATTCTACCGATCCATGAGCATGGGAGGTTTTTCCCATTTTTTGAGGTCTTCTTCCATTTCCTTCTTCAGAATCTTGAAGTTCTTGTCATACAGATCTTTCACATGTTTGGTAAGAGTCACCCCAAGATACTTTATACTGTTTGTGGCTATTGTGAAGGGGGTCATTTCCCTAATTTCTTTCTCAGCCTGCTTGTCCTTTGAGTATAGGAAAGCCACTGCTTTGCTTGAGTTGATTTTTTAACCTGCCACTTTGCTGAAGTTGTTTATCAGCTGTAGGAGCTCTCTAGTGGAGTTTTTTGGGTCACTTAGGTAGACTATCATGTCGTCTGCAAATAATGATAGTTTGACTTCTTCCTTTCCAATTTGTATCCCTTTGACCTCCTTATGTTGTTGAATTGCCTGAGCTAGTACCTCAAGTACAATATTGAAAAGATAAGGAGAAAGAGGGCAGCCTTGTCTGGTCCCTGATTTCAGTGGGATTGCTTCAAGTTTCTCTCCATTTAGTTTGATGCTGGCTACCGGTTTGCTGTATATTGCTTTTACTATGTTTAGGTATGGGCTTTGAATTCCTGTTCTCTCCAAGACTTTAAGCATGAAAGGATGCTGAATTTTGGAGGTCAGCATGCATGCAGAAGAATGCAAATTGATCCATCCTTGTCTCCTTGTACTAAGCTCAAATCCAAATGGATCAAGGACCTCCACATAAAGCCAGACACTCTGAAGCTAATAGAAAAGAAACTGGGGAAGACCCTTGAGGACATCGGTACAGGGAGAAAGTTTCTGAACAGAACACTAATAGCATATGCTCTAAGAGCAAGAATTGACAAATGGGACCTCATAAAATTACAAAGTTTCTGTAAGGCAAAGGACACCATCAAGAGGACAAATCGGCAACCAACAAATTGGGAAAAGATCTTCACCAATCCTACATCAGATCGAGGGCTAATATCCAATATATATAAAGAACTCAAGAAGTTAGACTCCAGAAAACCAAACAACCCTATTAAAAAATGGAGTACAGAGTTAAACAAAGAATTCTTACCTGAAGAACTTTGGATGGCAGAGAAGCATCTTAAAAAATGCTCAACTTCATTAGTCATTAGGGAAATGCAAATCAAAATAACCCTGAGATTTCATCTTACACCAGTCAGAATGGCTAAGATTAAAAATTCAGGAGACAGCAGGTGTTGGAGAGGGTGTGGAGAAAGAGGAACACTCCTCCACTGCTGGTGGGGTTGCAAATTGGTACAACCACTCTGGAAATCAGTCTGGCGGTTCCTCAGAAAACTGGGCACCTCACTTCCAGAAGATCCTGCTATACCACTCCTGGGCATATACCCAGAGGATTCCCCACCATGTAATAAGGATACATGCTCTACTATGTTCATAGCAGCCCTATTTATAATTGCCAGATGCTGGAAAGAACCCAGGTATCCCTCAACAGAAGAGTGGATGCAAAAAATGTGGTATATCTACACAATGGAGTACTATTCAGCCATTAGAAACAATGAATTCATGAAATTATTAGGCAAATGGATGGAGCTAGAGAACATCATACTAAGTGAGGTAACCCAAACTCAAAAGGTGAATCATGGTATGCACTCACTAATAAGTGGATATTAACCTAGAAAACTGGAATACCCAAAACATAATCCACACATCAAATGAGGTACAAGAAGAAAGGAGGAGTGGCCCCTGGTTCTGGAAAGACTCAGTGAAGCAGTATTCGGCAAAACCAGAACGGGGAAGTGGGAAGGGATGGGTGGGTGGACAGGGGGAGAGAAGGGGGCTTGAGGGACTTTCGGGGAATGGGGAGCTAGAAAAGGGGAAATCATTTGAAATATAAATAAATTACATCGAATAAAAAAAGCAGAAAAAAAAAAGACATTATTTTTTATCAACTTTTCCATTCTCTCCACAGACCCTCTCCAGGTATGAGCATCTCTTAAAGCTTTTCAAGTTTATGATATGCATATTATTTCAGTGTAAAATCAACTTCCTGTGGATCTTGGACCACACCTACAAACAATAGTTACTGCGACTCCTTCCTTAAATTTATTTGAAATGAGTGTAATAGAATTTAAACTGTTGGGCAGAGTAGTAGACTAAAATAACACAAAGAACAGCCTTCAATCTAACCTGAGATTACAGGTTTTTTTTTATTGAATGCCTAATTTTATTTTGTAGACAAAAGAGATTGCATTAAAATAACAGATTATTAAATAGATATTACAATTAACTTTATTAATACTATACTGGAATTAATTAGTGTTTTTATATTCTTTATTCTTTAAATAGTAGTGCACAGTTATCTAGTTTTGAAGCCTTTGCAAAACAAAGACTTTGAAACTTAGTCAAGAACTTGGAGTGATTGATGCTGAGAAAGCTAAGATTTTCCTATAATATAGTTGTATTCCACTACCTTTGTTAGACACTTTGAATAGAAAAATGTCATTCGTCCAGGACTTACTACCAATTTTTCCAAGTAAAAGACCTGGACCATGCCTTTCTTCATAAAATCTTTTGATTAACTCTGCAGAAATAGCTCAGTAATAGATCACTTGTCAATCATATTGAAGGAGCCATATAATTGATCGCAGAGAAAAATCACTGCCCTTTTTAGTCTATTGGTTATAAGCTTGAATACATCAAATTTAAGGGCATTTTTTGTACAACTTTCTGACTGAGCCTTTGGAAATTTTAATACAGGTAGAGAGTTTCTTCATATTCACATTTAATGGGCATCTTTATCCTTATCTGAGAACAAATTGACTATATTCTCAAATGCCCTGGAGTACTCTAGCCCCTATTTGAAATCCTTTATTTAACGTATTAAAGCTCAAAGTTAGTGTTTTCAATCTGGGGAACTAAGTTGCATTTCAAGTATTGGGATGAAAGCCAACAAAACAAATTATTACATTATTATTATTATTATTATTTGCTAATGACAGTGATTATTCTCTGAGCAAGCTTTCTAAACGTGGGTCATCTGGATATTTATGCAAATTTAAAGTAATGTGATTATTTGTCTAAGAAATCTTCCTTGTACATTTCTTTATTTTGTAGGAATACATTGATAATCAAGTGAAATGCTTGAGGTCAAAGTATATATGGCATTTCCTAGTTCAATGTGTGGTTATGTTTATTAATAGCATATGGAAGTATATTTGGGAGGAAATTAAGAGCAAATAATTCTTGCACATATTCTAGATTATACTTTTCTAAGGTATTCTACATGCAAATATGAGGCTTGTGAATGTATATTTTATATTATATCCATATTTATTTTTATATGTGTGTTTGCAATTTTTTTACATTATTACTTTTATTTTATACAATCCAATCATTTTCCCACTCCTGTTCTGCCTTTCCAAAGTTCCACATATCATTCCTCCTCCTCCATCTCCAAGAGAATGTTTTACCCCAACAAACCTCCCCACTCTCTGGAATCTCAAGTCCCTCCAGAATTAGGTTCATCTTCATCCCCTGAGGCCTGACAATGTAATCCTCTAATGTACGTGTGTCCTTGGCCTCAGACCAACTTGTTTATGTTGCCTTATAGGTGGCTCAGTATTTGACAGATCTCAGGGCTTGGGCTAGTTGAAAATTCTGGGCTTCCTATAGGGTAGCTCTCCTCCTCAGCTTCTTCCTGCCCTCTCTTTCTTTGTTTCTTTGTTTCTTTCTTTGTTTCTTTGTTTCTTTTTTTCTATATATATTATATATTATTATATATTAAATATATTATATATTATGTATAATGAGCTTTCTTATTTTTTAATTAGATATTTTCTTTACATTTCAAATGTTATTTACATTCAAATGTTAAATATATTATATATATAATGAGCTTTCTTATATTTTTAATTATATATTTTCTTTATTTACATTTCAAATGCTATTCCCTTCTCTGATTTCCCTTCCAAAAACCCCTTATCACATCCCTCCTCCCCCTGCTCACCAACCCACCCACTCCCTCTTCCTTGTGCTGGCATTCCCCCATACTGGGGCATCCATCCTTCTTCCCACCTTTTCCTAGTTCAAGTACAGCTTTCCCGAGCTTCAATTCAATGGTTGTGTGTGTCTGGTTCTATCTCAGTCAGCTGCCTTTTGGACCTTTCAGATGACAACCATGCTAGACTTCTGTCTGTATGCACACTGTAGAGTGTGTCAGGCCTTGGAGTTTCCCCTTGGGCCAGTCACTGAACCTACTTTTGCTCATTCTCTTCTCCATTTTTGCTCCTGCCATTCCTTTAGACATGAACAATTCTGAGTCAGGGCCTTTGACTGTGGGATGGCAACTCCATCCCTCCATTTGAAATGTCCTGTCTTTCTGCTTGTGGTAGACTCTACAAATTCCCTCTATCCACTGTTGTACATTTCATCTAAGGTCCTTCCCTCTGAGTCATGAAAGTCACTCACTTGCCAGGTCTCTGGTACTATTTAGAAAGTCCTCCATCTCCAAAACCCTGAAGATGCATATTTCCATTCTTTCTGCTGGTCCTCAGGGCTTTTGTCCTCTCTCCCCCAATCTTCCATATTGATCATGCTCCCCCTTTCCTCTCCCCTACCCACTCCCATCCAAGTTCCTCATTCCCTCTGCCTCCCTTGATTGTTCTTATCCCTCCCAAGTCATACTGAGGTCTCCTTACTTGGGCCCTCTGCTTGTTAACCTTCTTGAGTTCTGTGGACTTTGTCTTGGGTATTCTGTAAATTTTCTTGGCTAATATTCACTTATAAGAGAGTACATATAAAGCATATCTTTTGGATTTGTGTTACCTCACCCATGATGATATTTTCTAATTTCATTCATTTGCCTGTAAAAGTCATTCTTAATAGCTAAGTAGTTTTCCACTGTGCAAATGAACCACATTTACTGTGTCCATTATTCCATTGTGGGACATTTGCGGTTTTTTTTTTTTCCCACTTCTTGCTATTACAAATAAAAACTCTATGGATAGAGTGGAATATGTGCCCCTGTGGCATGGTTGGGCATTTTTTGGTTATATGCCCAAGATTGATATAGCTTTGACTTTGGGTAGATCTATTTCCAATTTTCTGAGTAACCTCTAGATTGATGTTCAAAGTAGATATACTAGTTTGTAATCCCACCAGCAATGGAGGAATATTTGTCTTTATCCACATCTTCTCCTTCAGAAGCTGCCTGACCCATCTCCCCTCTCTCTGATTCTGTGAGGGTGCTCTGGCACCCACCCACAAACTCCTGCCTCCCCTACACTGGGACATTGAGCCTTCACAAGATGAAAGGCTTCTCCTCCCATTGATGCCCAACTTTCTAACAGTTTCCCTCATTCCCCACCCTCACTGCTTCATATTTCTATCCATTATCCTTGCCTTCTGGACCTCCCTCCTATCTCTTCCCCTACCTGCCCTACCCTCTCTTTTTGTCTCTGCCTCCCTCTCCCTCCCAAGTTCCTCCCTCTCTCTACCTGACAGGATTGTTTTGTTTCCCCTTCTAAGTGGGACTGAAGCATCCACACTTTGGTCTTCCTTCTCCTTGAGCTTCATGTGGTCTGTGAGTTGTATCATGGATATTCTGAGCTTTTGGTATAATAGTCACTTACAGTGAATACATACCATGTGCCCTTTTGGGTCTGGGTTAGTTGACTCAGGATGATATTTTCTAGTTCTATCCATTTGCATGCAAAATTCATAATGTAGTTGTTTTTAATAGCTGAATAGTATTCCATTATATAAATGTGCCACATCTTCTGTTTTCATTCCTCTGTTGAGGGACATCTGGGTAGTTTCCAGTTTCTACCTATTATAAATAAGGCTGCTATAAACATATGTAGGATGTGTCCTTGAGATATATAGTTCATCTATCCAACTGACAATTTTGTCCTTCTAATTTTCTACCATTTTTGTTTTGTATAAGACACAAAGAGATATTGATATGCTCATCTATTTTGGAAAGGCACATAGAAGACAGGTTATCTTGTCTTAGTATTCAATATATGTCACCATAGTTAGCCAATAGCATTTCTTTGATTTATATTTTGCATTATTAGCTTTATGTAGATGTAAATTGAAATTAATATTGTGAATACTTACATTTTATTACATTATAATACCATATAACACATAAGTAGTTTGGATAGAAATATAAAAGGGAAAAGAATGACAATAATTATATTTAATAAGTATAAAATACATGTTATTCTGAAAGTTGTGTGGTAAATCTATGATAAAATAAAAATGAAAAGACTTTTCTGGTTGTAGAAACTGCATAGTTGCTCAAACTATTTTTAGTTTTGGATTGTGGGCATAATTAAAATCTCATTAATACCATTGTTTTCTTAATATAATCAGCAAGGTAAGTGAAAACTTGTGTTTAAATCATTGTAAAAATAATATATTTAACTTTTAACAATAAATTGTAGAAAGTAAAAGAAAAATTGAGTGTATTAATATTTTTACTTATTAACAATGAATTTAATGCTCATAGTAATATACAAATCATTCAATGAATTCCACCAAATGGGATTATTCTAACAATAGCATTTTTAAAAAAAATATTTTTTCTTGAGTTTTACTTTATATACCCTTATATAGTCATATTGTCTTTCTGCAGAGTGGTGAGAAAGTTCGCATAGTCTGTTTTAAGGTGTCAGAAATAAGAAACTTCATAAAACTTTTAATGTGACAGCTTGTCAATATGAGTTAAAAAAATAGTGACCCATGCTATGAAAAGATAGAATCTACTTCATAAACTTTTCTCTGATATCCACAAGCATGCCATGTCATGCGTAATAAGTAATGTTATACAAAAAATAGACATTTCTCTTTGTAGATTTCACTGTTCTATCTTTTCATGTAGACTAATGTTGAAGAATTTTTAATACATGTAAGATGAAGTGATCACTAATTTTTTTATCATTTTTTAAACTTTTTTTATTAGATATTTTCTTACCATACGTTTCAAATATTATCCCCTTTCCTGGCTTCCCCTCTGAAAATGCCCTAATTCATCTCCCCTCTCCCTGCTCATCAACCCACCCACTTCTGCGTAATTGTCCTAGTATTCCCCTATACTGGGCATCGAGCCTTCTCAGGGTCAAGGGCCTCTCCTCCCTTTGATGTCCAGCAAAGCTATCTCTTTTGGTTCCAGCTGTATATATAGCAGAGGATCTCTATTTTTTATTGTTTATTTTGTTTATTTACATTTCAAATGCTATTCCCCCTCATTCCTCCCCAGATTCCCTTCTACAAACATCCTATTCCATTGAAATATAAAAACCTTTCAAAGCACTGTCAAGAACAATATTGGCAATTGATAATATATGATGATATATACTCATAATAGGACTTTTAAGGGTAAATATTTTAAACAGTTTAACCATAGACTATACAATGTTTCATTATTTTAAAATTCAGGACATATAATAAGGCTGTGAGAAAAAAGTAAATTATAATATAATTTCAAAAAATGAAATATTATAAAAAGTTTATATAATATCCCCCACTCCTTCCTCTTATAATACTTTATGTACTCATTAAAAAAGATAGAAAGAGCAAACAAATATTTTAGGGATAAACACAAATGGATACACAAAGACTCTGTCATACACAGACACACAGACATAGGGAAAAATTCATAAGACAGGCTTCAGGCAGCCACAGATTCAGACTAATACCAGACAGTCAGAGGATAGAAGAAACAGTATGAAACAGAGAATTCAAATCCTGACCTGTTCACTGTTAAAAGTCATCAAGCAAAAGTCTTCTGATATCCTTTCTTGAGGCAATTGAGAGACATTATTGATGACTGTGAGTTTATTAATAATGTATTCAAACTGACCACAAGGGATAGCTCAACATGTGTGAATCAATAAATGTCATCCACCACATAGAAAATTCAAGGTCAAGAACCACATGATGATCTTGTCAGATGCAGACAGGCCTTTGATAAAAATCTATAGCCCTTTATGATGAAATTCCTGGATAACCTCAGGAGACATGGGACATTTCTCAACACAATAAATCCATAGACTTTACCCAAAATAGTTAAATCTTTTTAATGTGAAAAAACATTTCTGTATTAGTTAGTGGCAATATTTACACAATAAACTACTAAAATATGTTGGATTACATAAATTATTTTTAATTTTAATTTTTTACTTCCATTATTATCATTCTTTGACCATGTATGTGACTTTATGGTAACAGGCAGATATGCCATCCATGGTTGGCATGTGAAGGTCAGAGAACAACTTTTGGGAATCTCTTCTCTCTTGTTCTTAGAGGCAGGTTTGGCCTCATTTCTTTCATGCTACTTGCTCTATTTTAATAAGCTTATGAGCTTTGAGGCAATTTGTCTTTCTGCCTTCTACCTTGTAATTGAAGTACTGGGATTACAGTTGTAATCATCAGGGATTTTATGTGTTTTCCAGGAATGGAACTCAAGTCCTCAGGCTTAGGCAACTAGTGTTTGACACACTGGTGAGAATCCTGCATCTTGAATGTAGTGAATTGGGTACATTATGACTCAAACTGTAGAAAAAACCTATTAGACTCTTTCCTGTATATTCTCACTGTATGTGAATATGTGTAATCATCTGAGAACATGTTGACTAATGGATACAATCACTATACCTGTTAGCATCATGAATATTGCTAAAGATGAGATTCCAAAATTGTATAAAGCCTTGGGCTTAAAGTTTCCACTTTGAGAAAGAGTCATCCTTCAAGAGGAAAATAAAGCATAAGAAGCTAAGGGAAAGCCATAAGAAGCTGCTGGTATTAGAAACAATGAATTGAACAGGGAAGTGGGAAGGATTGGGTGGGAAAACAGGGGGAGAGAAGGGGACTGATGGGACTTTCGGGGAGTGGGGGTCCAGAAAAGAGGGAATCATTTGAAATGTAAATAATCAATAAATTAAAAAAATAAAATAAAAAAGAATCATTTAATAAAAAAAGAAACAACAAATTCACGAAATTCTTAGGCAAATGGATGGAGCTGGAGAGCATCATACTAAATGAGGTAACCCAGACTCAAAAGATGAATCATCATATGCACTCACTAATAAGTGGATATTAACCTAGAAAACTGAAATACCAAAAACATAATCCACACATCAAATGAGGTACAAGAAGAACGGAGGAGTGGCCCCTTGTTCTGGAAAGACTCAGTGAAGCAGTATAGGACAAAACCAGGACAGGGAAGTGGGAAGGATTGGGTGCGAAAACAGGGGGAGGGAAAGGGGCTGATGGGACTTTCGGGGAGTGGGGTCTAGAAAAGGGGAAATCATTTGAAATGTAAATAAAAAATATATCAAATAAAAAAATTTAAAAAAAAGAAGCTGCTGGCAATGCTGCTATAGTGACTCGTGTGCAATGTCTAGGGACTCAGACAATAGGGGATGTGTTCCTGTCCTTAAAATTTATCCATATGTCTAATTTAAAATAAGACAAATTGCATTGTAATTTTTGCATTAACAATATAATTACTCAATATTATTAAATACACATATAAATTACACATTGATTTTAAAATTTACTATAATGTATGGAGTAAACACTTTGGTTTGGTGCTTCAATTATTGCAATAGCCTATTTTCTGTGTTTCTGTGGTTGCTTCCTGTTTCACTATCATTTAATATGAAACGAAACCATATAAAGGTAGTCCCACTTTTACCCATTGTTTTTCCCCAGGTGTTCAATAATAGCAAACTTAAATCCCCTCTACAAGGATGGACCTGCTTTATCTTCTGAAAACTTCAAAGGTTAAAAAAAAAAAAGAAAACAACAATAAAGTAATTTACTTTGAGATAATGTCTTTTAAGTCATTTGCTTTTATATGTGAAATTAATTAAACCAGAAAGATTGAAAGTTGATATAAGGAGGATTTGATTCCTTTTGCTTAATATAGCATATTATTTCTCTCTGAAAAAAATCTTCAGTTATAATTTTCCCTTTATTTTTTTGATTTTAAATCATCTATAATTTTAGTTAATGTTATAATACATTATGTAAAATGTTCCCTTCTCCGTCATGTATTTGGTATACAGATAAAGTATTTCTTCATATCATTTAAAACTCAGCCTAATGTAACTATGCCAAACAGATTATTCGATGATAGCAAATGCTATGTGAAGTTTCTAGCTAATAGTCAGACACAAAATGTAGGTATTTGGAAATTATTAAGTACCTTTCCTGGGAAAGTGGTTTTGTTGCAGAAGAAAAAGAATACTTTTCTATGTCAGGAATAATTGGAAACAAAAACTGCTTTGTTATAGCCCATAAATACAACCATTATTACTATGTAATTTTATGTAGAATAATTCAATTTAAATAGAGATGGAGGTAGTATTATATTTTTCAACATTTTAACACTTTAAATGCTTATTGTTAGATTTGGAAAAATATAAGCATTTATAGTATTAAAAACATTAAAATATGTATATTTGTTATTAAATGGCTGTTAGATTTTTCTCAATTATTTTACTAGTTCACATTAAAGATATTCAGTGTCAGAGTTAATATTGTATTTTGTATTCATTTGGTTTCAATGATTTAAATTCCAAGCTTATTTATGAAGTCAAATACCTTAATAAATGATATTTAAATACTGTTTTAAGAAAAAAATAAGTCTATTAGCTGAAAAGAGACAAAAAGTATTAGTTATCACCAGGAGATTTATTTTAGATTTCTAGTTTTCTGTATAGGTCTGTTTTTATTTGTTTGTTTGTTTTGTTTTATTTTGTTTGTTTTTGTTCTTGTTGTTCTTTCATACAGTACATCCCAATGGCATTTTCTCCTCCCTCCATTCTCCTGAATCCCTTTCTGCCCCTTACATCTCCCATAGAACTCTTCCTACTCTCTATTAAAAAGAAATGAAACAGCAGGCCTCCCTGCATATGCACCAAATATGACCCAAGAAATTATTCTAAAATAAATTTGTTAATATAACAAAAACTCCTTTCCTAGAAATTCAAAATTCATATGTATAACTTTTCTAAGAATACAATTTTGTATAACAAAACTATATTTGTAACATAGCACATCATCTTTAAGTAAATAATAAATAAGTCATTTTAGAAGTTTTTATTAAAGTTATTTTAATATCATTTTAGCAAAATTTTGTAATTTTTTTGTTGCATTGCCACTAGGTGGAACCACTAAACTTTATAATTTATACTAAATCATTTTTTTCCTTCATGTGCATAAACTCTTCAACTAAAAGTCATGGAAGTAGTTCAACATTGAAATTTATTAACTATGGTCACCATTAGAACTTAATTTCAAGTCTAACAGTATTTTGAAAAATATTTTTTCAAAAATGAGCAAAAAATCATGACCAAATAAAAAGGTATTTTGACAGAGTAAATGTGATTTCTCAGCAATGAGAAAGGATGCTAAGCCAAACATTAAAACTGCAAAAAATGTGAATAATGTGAAATATTAAATTGTATTTCTATAGAAATATGAAATTTTCAAAAATATTTGTATAAATGTTTAGTCTCCTAAAATAATTGGTAGCTATTATAGCATGAGATAAAATTACTTTAATAGCTATTCATAATAGTTAATTATGAAATATTATTTTTATAGAAAATTAATTTAGTAGGACTAATATTGACTAGTTCCTCTATAAAGTCCTACAAGTCATGGATATATTTTATGGATATATCTTTGTTTTTAGTTGAGTTCTAAACATGAACCCACTAGACTTTAAAGCATATTTCCTAAGTCATAGACACACAAATAATCTTAGGTAAAATCAATGCATCACAAACAATAAAAAAAACATCATTAATGAATGTGAGAAAATCACTTGTGGAGAGGAAAGGAGTGGAATCAGAAATAATGGAGATAAGAGGTTGGGGGGAATAGTAAGAAGAACGAACTTTTTAACAAGTATGACATTGTTCAAGAAAAAATCAGCAACACGTGGACAAATAAAAATACAACATTAATTATTATGGTAGAGCAAAAACAGCAAAAGTAATGAGCAAAGCACTGATGACAAGGTAGGCGTCTTCATCACTGGGAAGATGCTGATAATGTAATAGTCACACAGGAGATGAAGTTTCAAAACAGTAAAAGAGAAGGTACAGAGGAAAATGATCTGTCAGTAGTAGCTGGGAATGGCCTGTTTAAGATGATTAACTTTGTGCAACAGCTGGAGCAGGGAATCTGTTCCCCTGACTCGGCTGCCTTGTCTGGCCTTAAAAGGAGTGTATGTACCTATTCGTACAGTGACATGATGTGCCAAGGTGGGCTGGTATGAGGGCACAGCAGGTCTTAACTTTCTCAGAAGAAACGGGTAGAGGGTATGGGAGGAGAGGTTGTATGATGGGAAGATTGGGAGAAGATGGGCTGGCTGTGAACCAGATTTAAGGTGAAAAATAAAATAAACAAATGAAAAGAGCAAGAGGAAACCTGTGTGTTTTAGAAAGGGAGACATTATGCATCACAGTTCTAGAAGGCTCTGTTCTACGCTTAAAATGCAGAGAGATCCAGATTCTCTACTAAGACTGAACAGAATCCCTCAATTATTCCTGCATGGTTCCCGGTTGAGGGATGGGGCCATTCACACATCTCAAAATTATTAACCCAAAATTGTTCCTATCTAAAGGAAATGCAGGGATGAAGAGTGGAGCAGAGACTGACAAAAGGCCATCCAGAGACTGCGCCACCTAGGGATCCATCCCATCCGCAGACACCAAACACAGACAATACTGCTGATGGCAAGAAGTGTTTACTGAGAGGAGCCTGGTACAGTTGTCCCCTAAGAGGCACTTCCAGAGTTTGGCCAATTAAGATTTGGATGATTGCTCCCAAACATCAGACTGAGCATGGTCACCCTAATGGGGGAGTTAGGAGAAGGACTGAAGAAGCTGAAGGGGTTTGCAATCCCAAAGGAAGAACAACAATATCAACTAACCAGACCCCTCAGAGCTTTCAGCGACTAAACCAACAACCAAAGAGTACACATGGATGGACCTATGGCTACAGCCGCATATGTAGCCTTATCTGGCATAAATGAGAGGAGGAGCCCTTGATCCTGTGGAGGCTTGATGCCTCAACTTAGGGGAATGCTAGGGCTGTTAGGCAGGAGTAGATGGGTGAGTGGAGGAACATCCTCATAGAAGCAGAGGGGCGGTCAGATTTGAATAGATAGCTTGATAGTTTGCAGGGTAGAAACTGGGAAGGGTTTCTTAACATATATTTTACATTTATCAGACTTAAGCATGAATTTCAGTTAATCCATCTGCATTGACATTACTGTCATTTCATTCAAAACAGCGAAGGTCATCCATCAGCATTGTGAATCTTTATCTCTTCCTTTCTGTTTAACTTTTTTGAGACAAGTTTTGTCACTGAATCTGGAGCTTAGTGATAGGTTTAAGAAATTTGACAATGATCTCTTAGAATCTGACTTTTTAAAAAATTATTTTATTTATTAATCATATCATTTGTAAAAGCCTTGCCATTGTTCCTCAGGAAGATGAAGAAATAGAGACCTACTTCTTTGAGTGTAGAAAGAAAGATCTCTTGTGAGACAACAGCAAAATACCATCAAAATCCAACTAGAAGCCATTCAAAGAAGCCACAGCAGAAATTAACCATGTAGTAAGCTGGTGATATATCCAGTCTCTAGAATAAAAATAAAAATTCTGAAGCTAAAATCATCGATTAGCTCAGTGTTATGGTAGACAACATAGATGTGTAAGTTCATCCTTACTTTGCCTTTCATGGGAAGTCAGTGTTCTTTTTTCAGAGCATTAGGCAATATTACCTTAATTTCTTACTTATTGAAGAATTTGGCAGAGCCCCAATATTGACACCTAGTTGATACAAAGCCCAGCATTCTCTTTAGTTTAGAATAATCAAATACTAGAGTTTATGGGTGAAGGTGAAATGCATTGCACAGCATGTTCCTGGAAACCTGAGAAGGGAAGGTGAATAAATGAAATGAGGATAGACAAACAAACACATGTACCTCAGAAAGCTAGGATCAGATAACCTGGGTATATTGTTCTTGATATATTGGTAGCAACAACTCTCAAATCAATAGTAAGTCGAGGCAATTTTTATTGTGTACAACAGAGGTAATGGAGGGATTTAAGCTTGTCTAAGTACGGGGTCTCATAAGGACTGCAATCTCATACTGTAAACATCTGAGAGGAGAAAGTTGCAGATGCTAATTAAAAAAAATAAAACTAGTCAATTCTTTCGTTTTTTTTTTTTTTTGTTGTTGTTGTTGTTTTTTCATACCATGTGTGTTCTTTTGTGACTCGGTTACCTCACTCAGGATGATATTTTCTTTTTTTTTTAATTTTAATTTTAATTTTTTTTCGATATATTTTTTAATTTACATTTCAAATGATTTCCCCTTTTCTGGACTCCCACTCCCCCAAAGTCCCATAAGCTCCCTTCCCTCCCCCTATTCTCCCACCCACCCCTTCCCACTTCCCTGTTCTGGTTTTGCTCTATAGTGCTACACTGACTCTTTCCAGAACAAGGGGTCACTCCTCTATTGTTCTTGTACCTCATTTGATGTGTGGATTATGTTTTGGGTATTCCAGTTTTCTAGGTTAATATCCACTTATTAGTGAGTGCATACCATGATTGATCTTTTGAGACTGGGTTACCTCACTTAGTATGATGTTCTCCAGCTCTATCTATTTGCCTAAGTCCCATAACCCCTAGAAATAGAAGGGGTCATAGAAAGTCTTCCAACCAAAAAATGAACAGGACCAGATGGTTTCAGTGCAGTGACTGTTAACATTTATATCTTCACTTAGTTGTTTTCTTATATTAAATGATAATTCAGTAACTTACCTAAATTGGACCTAATCTGTAAGGAGACATTTGATTAAGTGTTCTTTCCTGTTGAATGAGAAAACAGCTGTAACCCTATACCTTCTGTAAGTAACAAAATAAAATAAAATAAAATAAAATAAAACTCAGCATGTGCACTATGTATAATTTTTTTTTCTAATTTTTTATTAGATATGTTCCTTACTTACATTTCAAATGATTTCCCCTTTCCCGGTTCCCCCCCTCCCTGAAAGTCCTGTAAGCCCTCTTCCCTTGCCCTGTTCCCTAATCAAAGCCCTCCCTCTTCCCTGTCCTGGTCTTCCCCTAACCTGCTACATCGAGGCTTTCCAGGACCAGGGGCCTCTCCTTTCTTCTTCTTGGACATCATTTGATATGTGAATTGTGTCTTGGGTGTTTCAAGCTTCTTGGCTAATAACCACTTATCAGTGAGTGTATCCTATGTGTGTTCTTTGTGATTGTCTTACCACACTTAGGATGATATTTTCTAGTTCCACCCATTTGCCTAAGAATTTCATGAAGAATTTTTTTTAATAGCTGAGTAGTATTCCATACTGTAAATATACTTCATTTTCTGTATCCATTCCTCTGTTGAGGGACATCTAGGTTCTTTATAGCTTCTAGTTATTATAAAAAGGGCTGCTAGGAACATAGTGGAACACGTGTCCTTCTTACATGCTGGGAAATCCTCTGGGCTTCCCAGAGTTGGGTTGTCCAGGAGTGGTATAATGGGGTCCTCCACTAGTGTCATGCACAGTTTTCTGAGGAACTACCAGACTGATTTCCAGAGTGGTTGTACCAGTTTGCAATCCCACAAGCAGTGGAGGAATGTTTCTCTTTTTCCACATCCTCACCAGAACCTGCTGTCTCCTGAGTGTTTGATCTTAGCCATTCTGACTGGTGTGAGCTGAAATCTCAGGGTTATTTTGATTTGCATTTCCCTGATGACTAAGGGTGTTGAACATTTGTTTTAGAACTTCTCAGCCATTTGATATTCTTCAGGTGAAAATTCTTTGTTTAGCTCTGTACCCTATTTTTTAATAGGGCTATTTGGCTGTCTGGGGTCTAACTTCTTGTGTTCTTTGGATACATTGGATATTAGCCTTCTGTCAGATATTTAGTTGGTAATCATCTTTTCCCAATTTGTTGGTTGCCATTTTGTCTTATTGACAGTGTCATTTGCCTTATAGAAACTTTGGAATTTTATGAGGTCCCATTTGTGAATTCTTGATATTAGAGCATAAGTTATTGGTATTCTGTTCAGGAAATTTTCTACCCCTGTGCCCATGTGCTCAAGGCTCTTCCCCAGGTATCTTCTATTAGTTTCAGTATGTCTAGTTTTATGTGGAAGTCCTTGATCAATTTGGACTTGAGCTTATTACAAGGAGATAAGAAAGGATCGGATAGATTTGCACTCTTCTGCATGCTGAACTCCAGTTGAATAAGCACCATTTGTTGAAAGGCTTTCTTTCCACTGGATGGTTTTAGTCCTTTGTCAAAGGTCAAGAGACCATAGGTGTGTGGGTTCATTTCTGGGTCTTCAATTCTATTCCATTGATCTACATGCCTCTCACAGTATGGGACCATTTAGATGGTCTATCTGATCCTCATTGAACTTTGGTATCTCTCTAGGAAATTGTCCATTTCCTCCAGATTTTCCAGTTGTGTTGAGTATAGGCTTTTGTAGCAGGAGCTGATAATTTTTTTTTAATTTCCTCCATTACTATTGTTATTTCTCCCTTTACATTTCTGATTTTGTTAATTTGGATACTGTCTTTGTGCCCTCTGGTTAGTCTTGCTAAAGATTTATCTATATTTTTTGATTTTCTCAAAGAACCAACTCATGGTTTTGTTGATTATTTAGTTCTTTTTGTTTCTACTTGGTTGATTTCAGCCCTGAGTTTGATGATTTCCTGCCCTCTCCTCCTCTTGGGTGTAATAGCTTCTTTCTGTTCTAAAGCTTTCAGATGTGCTATTAAGATGCTGGTGTATGCTTTCTCCAGCTTCTTTTTGGAGGCACTCAGAGCTATGTGTTTTCCTCTTAGCACTGCTTTCATTGTGTCCCATAAATTTGTGTATGTTGTGCCTTCATTTTCACTAAATTCTTAAAAGGTTTTGATTTCTTTCTTTATTTCTTCCTTGACCAAGGTATCATTGAGTACAGTATTGTTCAGCTTCTATGTGTATGTGGGCTTCCTGTTATTTTTGTTGAAATTGAAGACCATCTTTACTCCATAGTGATCTGATAGGAGGCATGGAATTAGGTTGATCTTCTTACATCTGTTGAGGTCTATTTTGTGACCTCATATGGTCAATTTTGGAGAAGGTAACTTGAGGTGCTGAGAAGAAGGTATATTTTTTGATTTAGTATGAAATGTTCTATAGATATCTATCAAATCCATTTGGTACAAAACTTAGGTTTCACTGTGTCTCTGTTTAGTTTATGTTTCTCTGATCTGTCTATTGAGGAGACTGGGGTGTTGAAATTACCCACAATTATTATGTGGGGTGTGATGTGTGCTTTATGCTTTAGTAAAGTTTCTTTTACAAATGAGTATCCCCTTGCATTTGGAGCACAGATGTTCAGAATTGAGTGTTCTTCTTGGTAGATTTTTCCTTTGATGAGTACAAAGTACCCTTCTGTGTCTTTTTTGATCACTTTTGGTTGAAAGTCTATTTTATTGGATATTAGAATGGCTACTCCAGCTTGTTTCCTGGGACCATTTGCTTGGAAAACTATTTTCCAGTCTTTTACTATGAGCTAGTGTTTTTCTTTGACACTAAGATGCATTTCCTGTATGCAGCAAAATATTGGGTTCTGTTTATGTATCCAGTCTGTTAGTCTATGTCTTTTTTATTGGGGAATTGAGTCCATTGATGTTAAGAGATATTAAGGAATAGTGATTGTTGCTTCCTGCTATTTTTAATGTAATTTTTACGTTTGTGTGGTTATCTTCTTTTGGGTCTGGTGAAAGAAGATTAATTTCTTGCTTTTTTCTAGAGTTTAGTTTCCCTCCTTTTGTTAGTTTATTTTTCCTCATTTATCCTTTGAGCGGCTGGATTTGTGGAAAGATACTTTGTAAATTTGTGTTTGTCATGGAATAACTTGGTTTCTCCATCTATGGTGATTGAGAGATTTGCTGGATATAGCAGTCTGGGTTGGCATTTGTGTTCCCTTAAGGTCTGTATGACATCTTCTCATGCTCCTCTGGCTTTCATAGTCTCTGGACAGAAATCTGGTGTAATTCTGATAGGTCTACCTTTATATGTTACTTGACCTTTCTCCCTTACTGATTTTAATATTCTTTCTTTGTTTAATACATTTGATGTTTTAATCATTATGTGATGGGAGGAATTTCTTTTCTGGTCAAATCTATTTGGAGTTCTGTAGGCTTGTATGTTCATGGACATCTCTTTCTTCAGGTTAAGGAAGTTTTCTTCTATATTTTGTTGAAGACATTTACTAGCCCCTTATGTTGCAAACCTTCACTATCTTTTATACCTATAATCTTTAGGTTTGGTCTTCTCATTTTTTCCTGGATTTCCTGGATGTTTTGGGTCAGGAGCTTTTTGCATTTTGCATTTTCTTTGACTGTTCTATCAATGCTTTCTATGGCATCTTCTGTATCTGAGATTCTCTCTTCTATCTCTTATATTCTGTTGTTAATGCTTGGATCCACTCTTAACTTCTTTCCTAGTTTTTCTATGTCTAGAGTTGTTTCCCTTTGTGCTTTCTTTATTGTTTCTACCTCCGTTTTTCAATCCTGGATGTTTTTTTCTTCAATTCCTTCACCTGTTTTGTTGTGTTTCCCTTTAGTTCTTTAAGGGCTTCTCCCTGTTTACTTGTGCCCTCCTATATTTCTTTAAGGGAGTTATTTATGTCCTTCTTGAAGACCTCCATCAGCACCATGAGCTATGATTTTAAATCCAAATCTTGCTTTTCTGCTGTGTTGGAGTATCTAAGACTTGCTGTTGTGGGAGAACTGGGTTTGGAGGATGCCATGTTGCCTTGATTTCTGCTAGTAACATTTCTACATTTGCCTTTTGCCATCTGGTTATCTCTAGTGTTAGTTGATCTTGCTGTCACTGGCTGGTGCTTGTCGCTGCTGTGTGCCTACAAGCCTATCTCAGCACCCCTGGGTTTCTGGCTTTCCCCTGGCACAGTTTTCTGTGGGGCTGTCCAGATCCTGGGTGCAGGTGGGGCCCTGGCAGCCAGAGTCCCAAGTTATCTTATACTCATGTGTTCTCTGTGTTCCTAGCTATAACAGTTCACTCAGTCGCAGGAGTGAAGATGGTGGCCTCACCTCTAATTGCAGGACTACTTGCAGAGCAGATATCTCCTTGCAGACTAAGTGCACAGAAGACTGTGGCCGTGCTGTCCAGATCCTGGTTGCAGGTGGGACCCTTGTGGGCAGTGTCCCAAGAGATTTTATACTTGGGTGATCTCTTTGTATCTGGCTGCACCTGACTGCTCAGTCATAGGAGCAAAGATGGAGGAGGCCTCACCTCTAAACAAGAGACTCTCTCTAACCACAGGAATGTCTGCAGGGCAGATGTCCCTCGTAGGGTAGGTGCACAGATAGCTGTGGTAGTGCTGAGCTCCAGGCTGCAAGTGGAGCCCTGGTGGCCCATGTCCCAAGTGATTTTCTACTTGGGTAATCTCTGTGTACCTGACTGCATCTGTCTTCTCAGTCACATGAGCTGTATAATTTATTTTTATAACTTTATTTGCAAACTTATTATTTATTTATGTTTTATATGATAAGCTTTTAACAAAGGGTCAATAAATACAACTTGGATATAAACACTGTTTTACTTTAAATTTGTGTGACTCTATGACTATAGATAACAATCTTTGTAATATATCTAATGATGAATTTCAAATAAATAAATTTCAGTCTTTCTTAACACTATGAGTTGAGTAACTCTAAAATGGATATAGAACATATGCATTTGGCAAAGATTTTGATTTTTTTTATATTGTCATTGACAGAACTAAGAGACTCATATTAAGTACTCTACTACCAATGTAAATGTTTAACCCTGTGGATAATACTTAACAATTTTCCAAATAATCATTATTTAGCATATACATTCATTTTTAAAATAATAAAATATGAATATCGAAAACAGAACATATCTGAAAGCCATATTAAATAGATCAAGCTGGTCTCAGATGCTAGCTAACTGACCTTGATTTGTACTTCTGAAAGAGTCTGTACATTTTAAAAAATAAGTGAAAGTAAAAGAGTATGAAATAATTATCAATAAATTATATTAACTTATTTCTATAACAAACCTAGAAGTTCTTTATTTTGATACATGTTATATGAAGAAAAGAGTATATTTTTGTTGCACATATTCAAATCATAATACTTTCAAAGTAAAATAACAAGATGAAGGAAATAATGTTCAATTTCATAATTTTCATTGTACTAATCAATTTAACCTTCCTTTTCATTCTTTTACCCTTCATGGTTTTATAGTCTATTTAATTGATAACAATTTCCTATATGTTTTTTACTTTGGAATTATACTTAAGGGTTAATTTTGAAATTATAGTGTTTAAAGAAATAGCTAATATTACCAATATATACTAATATATTAATTAATTAATTAATTGGTTTAATGTTATTATAATTTTTAATATTATTGTTATTCTAGATAATCAAAAAGCTTACATTTACACTCAAAAAATATTTTAAAGTGCTGTTGACATAGAAAGTAATATATAGATAATTACAAAGAGGTAAAAATCATTTATAAAGAATTTATGATAATGAAATAAAAGAATATATTTCCCGATTGAATCATTTCCTTTGTAGCATATTATGCATAATTACTTCCATTATAAATTTATCTATCATTCATCACTTTGAAAATATAAAGTGATATTTATATATCCATATTTACTTCATCATTCCTATCTGTTGCTCTTAGGAGATTATATTCCCAAATACTGGTATCTGAGAATAAACATAATATGTAATTTGGAGATCATTTCATTATTTCTAATGGAATTTAAGTTGATGATGCCATCAAAATCCAGAAAATACTCAATTTTGGAGTAAGGTCAATGCTTTCCATTGGGAGATAAAGTGCATGTTTATAGAATGTATTACAATATTTATAGCTTTATAATAATTATTGATTGTGTCAATTTGAAATGAATTTAAGCATATTTTGGAAGAGGAAATCACCATTGAGGGTTTGCTCCGTTAAATCTTCTATGGGAATGTGTGTGAGGCATATTCCTGACTGAAGGGTGATATAGAAGGGTCCAGCCAATTAAAGGCTTCTATAGCCCTGAGCCAGTGGACTTTAGTTTTGTATGATACTAAAGCAAGCCAGTCAGGCAAGCAAAACAGTAGGTAGCATTGTTATGTAGTTTCTGACTTAGATATTGCTTGAGTACCAGTATTGGTTTTCTGTGATTGTGGCCTACAAACTGAAACTCAAATACAGAGATTTCTATCCAAACTTATATTTTGGCATGGTTTTTAACCACAGAAGTAGCTGGATTAGCTACTATAGAAAAATTTTTCCTTTGATTTTATGATATACATTAAATAAGGATCTTTAATATCTATAATTTACATTTCAGGAAATAAAGCCTATATATCAATAGTCGTAATTCATGAATATTAATAATTATATATAAGAGGCTATAGCCAGATTTTCACAAAAAATTCCAATAGAGAAAGAAAATATATATATACTAATAAGTACATAAGTACATATTAGAGTAAAGAATAAAAAAATACCTCCATGCTCATTTTAATTTCAAACATTAAGTTATCTAAATTTAGGATTGGGTCTCTAAAATCATTAATTTAGTATGTCTTAGTTAAAAAATTTTGTGTATTGAAGCAGTATGTGGAAAAATTATAAAACTAATGGGCAAATTGTCTGGGCTTCACTGAGATATGTCCTGAAAGGTTTACATATTTGACATTTTGGGCTGTTAGTGGCACTGAACTTTGAGAGGTTGAGCCTTACTGAAATAAAAGAAATCACTGAGAGTAGTTTGGGAAAGGTATAGAGTCATGTTATTCCCTACTCGCTATCTTTGCTTTATTTTTTATTTATAAATGTAATTATCCAGCATCCTATTCTAAATCACGAGTATATTAATTCCCTAGCTATGGGTAGTAATTTTGCTAACAGGGATCTTGATCTCCTGTTTATTCCACAAGGTATCACACTAGTCCACTATGTTGATGACATGGAAAAAGTGAACAACTTTAGATTTGGATGTATGAAGTAGGAGAGGAATTTCCCTCTAAGATGAATGGTAAATTGTTTATTCTAGCCTCTAATTCAAGTGGGTTAAAGAAACACATGCCTAGTGAGCTATTCATGCTTACATATTCCATTCTGCATATGTAACTGTTATTCTTTGGTTCATATACAAACTGGCTCAAATTTCCTCTAAATTTGCATGAAATCCAGAACAGGAGAAGACTCTGAAAATGTACCAAATTGAATCCAGGCTGTTACAAATTGGGTTGATCATAAGACCCAATAGAATCATGTTATTTAAGGTGCCAGTGTTAAATACTCATTCCGGATAGATCCATTTGAACATCCGCATTGATGAAATAGAGGGAAGAAGAGTTTTTGAGATTTTAGAGCAAATCCCTACCATAGTATTTAGATAACTATATTTAAGAAATAGTACTTTTCCTGACAGTTTTCCCTCATAGAAAATGGATCTTTTATGATGTTTGATCAAGTAAACATATGACATTAGCTACCTGTAATAAACATGTTTATTTTAGTTCCCACTGATTCTTAAATTTGTATATGCATGCCAAAACTTAACCATCAAATATGACTTCAAATAAAAGGTTTCTGAAGTTTTATAAGAAATCAAGCTAATGTGTCTAGTCCCAATCCCTGCTACTCTATGTTCTGTTTTCCATCTTATATCTATGAAATATCCCCTTTGACTGTGTGACTGAAAAAAAGGAAAACTAGGACTAAACCGTATTTCAGTGTTCACTGAGTTTGATACAAAGAACTATATGATTAAATATTTAGGGCTTTTCAAAGACCTGAGAAAGGAAAATGGAAATTTTATGTACCTAAGTAAATTAAGCTTTTTGACTAAAAATACAACCAATAAAAACAAATTGCATTATATGTAAACAAAAGCAGTGTTGTGACTGTTGCCCCAGTATATCAGGTCATTAGTTAAATAATGAAGAAAAAAATATTCCAAAAATAAATTAATAATATCCCATAGGAACTTCATTGAAAATAAAAGTTCTTGTCATACAGAATTTTTTTTAATATTTTTATTTTCTATATTCGTTGTTTACATTCCAAATGATTTCCCCTTTCCCGGATACCCCCTCCCCATATGTCCCATAAACCTTCTTTTCTCCATTCCTTCTCCAATCACCTCCCTCCTTTTTCTCTGTCCTTATATTCCCTTCCAATGCTAGATCAATCCTTTCCAGGATCAGGACCCTCTCCAAACTTCTTCATGGGAGTCATTTGTTATGCAATTTATGCCTTGGGTATTCAGGGCTTCTGGGCTAATTAATATCCACTTATCAGAGATTCCATTCCATGTGTATTCTTTTGTGATTGGGTTACCTCGCTTAGGATGATACTTTCTAGATCAAACCATTTGCCTAAAAATTTTGTGAATTCATTGATTTCTAATGGCTGAGTAGTATTCCATTGAGTAAATATATCACATTTTCTGTATCCATTCTTCCTTTGAGGGGCATCTGGGTTCTTTCCAGCTTCTGGCTATTATAAATAAGGCTGCTATGAACATAATGGAGCATGTGTCTTTATTGCATGCCGGGGAATCCCTTGGGTATATGCCCAGGAGAGGTATAGCAGGGTCCTCTCGAAGTCTCATGTCCAGTTTTCTGAGGAACCGCCAGACTGATTTCCACAGTGGTTGTACCATCTTGCAGCCCCACCAGCAGTGGAGGAGTGTTCCTCTTTCTCCACATCCTCGCCAACACTTGCTGTCTCCTGAGTTTTTGACCTTAGCCATTCTGACTGGTGTAAAATCTCAGGGTTGTTTTGATTTTTCTATGAACTTTAGGAGTTCTCTGTTTGAAATTTTGTAGTCACTTAAAGTTTACAATCATATATATGAAAATAGTGATAGCTTGCCTTCTTCCTTTCCAATTTGTATCCCATTGAATTCCTTTTGTTCTCTAATTGCACTAGCTAGAACTTAAAGTTCTATATTTAATAGACAGGGATAGAGTAGGCAGCCTTGTCTAGTCCCTGATTTTAATGGTATTGCTTTAATTTTCTTTCCATTTAGTGGTTTGCTGTATATTGCTTTTACTATGTTTATTTATGGGACTTGAATTCCTAATCTTTTCAAGACTTTGACATGAAGAGATATTGAATTTTATCAAATGTCTTTTCAGCATCTAAGGAAATAATCATGTTTTTTTCTTTTGAGTTAGTTTATGTGGTGGATTAAACTGACGGATTTCTGTATATTGAACCACCCTTGCATCCTTAGAGTGAAGCCGACTTCATGGTAGTTTATTATTATTTTGATGTGTTCTTGGATTCAGTTTGAGAGAATTTTATTGAGTATTTTTGTATCAATGTTCATAAAGGAAATTGACCTGAAGATCTCTTACTCTCTTGGGTCTTGGTGTGGTTTATGGATCAGGGTAATTGTGGTTTCCAAGAATGAGTAGGATAGTGTTACTTCTGTTTCTATTTTGTGGAATAGGTTGAAGAATATTAATATTAGGTCTTCTTTTAAGGTCTGATAACTGTGCGCTAAACCCATCTGGTCCTTGGCCTTTTTTGGTTGGGAGATTCTTAATGATTGCATCTATTTCCATAGGGGTTATGGAACTGTTTAGATGGTTTATATGATTCCGATTTAACTGTGGCACTCATATCTGTCTGGAAAATTGTACATTTCTTCAAGATTTCACAATTTAGTTTAGTATAGGCTTTTGTAGTAGGATTGGATAATTGTTTGAATTTCTTCAGTTTTCATTTTTATGTCTCCCATTTCATTTCTGATTTTATTAATTTGGATACTGTCTCTGTGCTCTCTGGTTAGTCTATTTGTTAATCTTCCTTGCTGATTTTCTCAAACTTTGTATGTACCATAATTTTATCAACACATTCCTAATACCAGTTAGAGAACATAGAACATTTATTTCATCACTGTGAGTTTTATATATGACACTCATGACATAATATATAGATTGAGACTTAATCACAATATTCTTAAATAAAGAAGGTTGAGGTATGGCCAAGAAGGGCTTCTGTAGCAGCCTAAATCCAAGATTGGTGCTGTAAGTCTTCTCGTTGGGAAGAGTAGGCAGGAGAATCAAAAGTTCAAAAGTATCCTTGGATATCCAGTGATACAGAGGAAAGAGAGTGCTATGTGAGTGGCAGCCTGAAGAAAGAAAAAAATATAAAACTGATTGTCTATTGTTAATTACAAACAGTAAAACAGTGTTTTAAAAACAAATTATTGGAAGGATTGATTCATTTTCTTCAGGCCTCATTTCACCATTTCAGTTAATTATTAGTCTTGCTTCTATTTATAATTTCATCTTAATAAGGAAGAAATTATATTACCATATAATAATTATAAATTTAACCCATTCATAGCTGGAGATACATAAAAGGCTTATATTTCTAAAACACATTCACAAAATATTAAAAATTTTCAGGGTCAGAGAACAAGAAATTGAAAATAATCAAGGAAAGGAACTCTCAAAAAGAACAAAGAAGATTAGATTATATGAGAGTAACATTAAAATCACTAAGGAAGCAAAAGAGATCATAAGTAAGGTGAGGAATATTTTTGGGAAACTTGCTAAATAAAAATGATTATGGCATAAAGGAAAGGTACAAATTACAGAAATAAGGCCTTTATAACAACATATGCATATGTATGTCAAAATGAATCAAACTGTAATGGCTGGCAATGATGTTGTAAATAAACTTGTAAATAAATGTGTCTTTAAACATTAAAAATAATTTAAAATTGCAGTTAAATAGACAAGGGTAAAACATAATGAATTCAACTTTAGGCTGTTCTGCAACATTAAATGTCCTAAGACAAGGGCTCATTATTTGAATTTTGAGGGGAAAAAAAGGCTGTGCCCTCGTGACAGCATCTGTCAAATGGTCTGTGACAAATGAGACAGAGAAGGGCATTGGACATGAAGTGAGTTGAAATAAGCATAGCTTTCCTGTTGCTCTAATCTCTTTAGAAAAAATGGTGGGAACATCAGCATCAAATCTGCCAACAATGTAAAAATTAAAAATATATAAATTAAACAGGAATGTCAATGACTCTAGAAAATGTAAAGAAACTCTAAGTAGTGCTAATTAAAAATATATAAATTAAACAGGAATGTCAATGACTCTAGAAAATGTAAAGAAACTCCAAGTAGTGCTAATTAAAAAAAGCATATATATATATATATATATATATATATATATATATATATATATATATATATATAGAGAGAGAGAGAGAGAGAGAGAGAGAGAGAACTTATAAAATGGCAACATAAATTGTGAAAAATGTTATTTTTGTCACAATTTTGAAAACGTTGATTATTAATGAATTAATGTGTATAGAAGAATGATGATTATTTTAATAACAATCATGATGAACAATTTTGTCAAAGATCTGACTTTAGGATTTTTTTACTACACATTCAGAAGTATGTTTTAAGATACATGTTTTATCATACAATACAAAAACTTACATTTAAAACTATATAAAAATTCTTTAAACAAAACATTTCAATAGATGATTACAGAGGTGTCCTGAGGTGAAATTTGACCAGTTAATGTTTATAAACTAGTAAGAACTAGTTTTTTATATGTGAATTATTTTGTCTCTTATCATAACAGATTAAGCATGAAGTCAAATTAGAAGTTTACATCCAATAAGTGATTTGAAATATTGCTATGTCTATGTATAATAAAGAAATAATTGTCACAATGAGCATTCAGTTTTTGTTGTTATTTTTGAGCCATCACATAAACCTTAAAAATATAAAATAAACTGTAGATCATCAAGTGATTAAATCTGATTCTGCAAATGTATTACTTGTTGGTTTCACACAAAAAGAATACACTTATGTATTTTGAGGACACTTAAGATATTTAAAAACTAACATCATTCATTGACTACCTTGTTTACCATTTCCACTTAATTCCTTTTGCCAATGAGTAATATTAAACAATTTATGTGTCATCACAAATTTAGACAAACAGTACTACATATGTCTATGAAAGCAACTTGAAAAATAATAACATATTAAAATAACAAATTTATTTGTATAGGTTAAATGAAGTTCTGCAACATGAAGTAACAACACTTTACTCAAACTTCATAGACAAAAACAAATATTTTTGTGCTACACACAAGAAACTCCCCTGGAGCTGTTTGACAGGGGAATCCAAGAAACTTCCAAGACAAAATAAAATATTAGTGACTCCCTTGCTTTCCTCTGAAAACTTGAAGGGAGTCCCTACTGTTGAAGACACTATATATTTTGATACAGTTCATAGAGGAATCAAACTAAAAATGAGCAGGAAGCCTGCTCTCTGAGGACTAGCTGTCATAGTGTAGGACTGTGTTATTTCAGATTTCCAAGAGGAGATGGATAATTCAATGTCTCTACTCTGCAATCTGCCAGCAGCCTACAGCAATGACCAAAAATTTCCTGTGCCACCCTGCATTTCCTTCCTTTTTTCTCAGGGTACCCAGGACAATTGCACACCAAGATGCACTGGAAGAAGGTAAGTCTAAGCAGGTAAGCATATGCTTTGCAGGATCTCAGTCTATAATCAGTGCTTGGGCAAGAAACACACTCAGGAAGAGCTTTGAGGAACTTTTCATTACTGCAGAGTGGGAACTAGAGGGAAAGGGGGTATTTATAGGTCTGCAGAGGTTGTCATGGTCTCTGGTGCAACCTTTATGTAACTGTATATGATTAGCCAGGGCAGGGATGTTGAAAGATGCTTCGTCTACATAATCAAGGGATGTAGGGTCCCAAAAAAATGTATAAACTTGTGATATAAGTAAAAACAAGATTAATGCCATTCACATTATAGAAGTTTCAAAGAGTAAGTGACACACTTCTATGTAAATAATATAGATTGTATTTGGTTTAGAGATAAACAGAAACAAACATAGTATACATGGAATCTCATGTTATTTTTTAAAGTCTGAATAGAATGCAAGTTGCTATTTATATCTGAATATTGAAAATATATGTTGGCTTAGTTTGGATTTTATTGCTGTGAAGAGATGCCATGACTAATACAACTCTTGCAAAGGAAAAACTCTGAATTTGGGGCTGGCTGACAGTTTGCGATTAAATCCTTTATAACCATGGTAGGAAGCAAAGCAGCATGCAAGTAGACATGGTACTAGGGAAGGAGTTTGAAAGCTCTATATCTTGATCTAAAGACGAGACTGTAGTGGAATCTTTATCCACAAAATAGCTTCTCTGGCAAGGGATCACATTTAAAGACCTAGGACTATATGATCCTGCAGGAGTGCAGCTGTGTCATACAGCTTTAATCCCTCTGGATGGAATGCATATATGCCATTTGTGCACAAATGTAACCATATAAGGAAGTTTAGTTTATAAAAGGACACAGATATCTAATTGAGAAGCTGATAAAGTTACAAATCAGAGACATTTGACAGAATGATTCAGAGATAGGATACATCTAACTCTAAAGAGAACAGCACAGGTGTGAAAAGAGAATTAAAAGACTGGTGCAGTGAGTGGGGGTTTTGGCAATTACATTTGGACCGTTTTATGAGATAGGCTGAATGTGTAGACAGAATGAGCCAGAGAATGAAAAGAAGCACAAAGACTAGGACAAATTAACATAAATAGTTTGAAGCATTTCAGTTAGAAGCCAAAAGAAGTCATTTTGAATCAATTTGGTTAGGGGTTAGTTTGGGTCAGAACAGCTGATTTGAACCAGTCATTCAAAGTTCAGAAAGAACTAGAAAGCTTATTCCAAAGTAAGCCTCCTAGAAACCAGTTACATGTGACAGATAAAAGTTACTATTACAGGAGACTATGTTGTATATATGAGAGACTCACAATCAACTAAAGAATACACACAGGGTGACCCATGGCGCTGTCCACAGAGGTGGCAGAAAATGACCTTGTTGGACATCAGTAGGGGGAGAGGCCCTTGGGCCTGAGGCCATCCAATGCCCCAGTGTAGGAGAATGCAAGGGCAGGAAGACAGCAGTGTGTGTGTGTGTGTGTGTGTGTGTGTGTGTGTGTGTGTGCAACCTCTTCGAGGCAGGGGGAATGGGTGTGGGGTACGGGGTTGCTGAAGGTGAGACATGGGAAGGGGAAACATTAGAAATGTAAATAAAGAAAATATCAAGAAATGAGGAACAAAAGCATTATTAAATCAAGCCTGGAAAAACATGTTCTTTAGCTAATAAAACTGTATAAATGTTTTTCTTTTTATATTAAAAAAAGAGAGAGAGAGAGAGAGAAACTTCAAAACTCACATCTAGAATACCACCCTTCTTCCACCAAGATCACACTTACTAATAGTACCACTCTCTATGGACTAAGAAGAACTGAAACATGTGAGGCATGGAGGGCATGCCAATTCAATCCATCACATTTGTATACAATACAATGTAATGTAATATAATGTAATATAATATAACATAATATAATATAATATAATATGATATGGTATAATATAATATAATATAATATAATATAATATAATATAATATAATATAATATAATATAAAGTTATATTGATATAATACTACATATATACAATATATATTATATATTATAATATATTGTGTTAAAATATTTAGGAATATAATATTTATATATAATGCACATCAAATATAAAATAGATAATATTAGATTATATTACATTTATGATTATGCCTATTCATTATCTCATATTTTATATCACATATAATATATTATATAATAATTTGTATATGTTATATATGATATATGGCATAAAATATATATTATTTTATAATGATATATTATATTGCAGTATAATATAAGGGATTTATTTATTTAAAAACATTTATTTCATGCTCTTTCCTGAAAACACCTCCCACTGCGTTTCAGTTTCATTTATGTTTCTTAATGATTTTTATATATAATGTATGTGATATATTAAATATATAATATCTAAAAAATTTAAAGCACATTAAATATATATGAATCATATATATTTACATAATTATCCTTTCTGTCATGTCACTAAATTCATATCCATGTATTATTAATCAACCTTCATATATTATATTATTAGAATAAATTCATATATGTATCACTACAATATCCTTGTTTATCTATTGTTATGCTGCTCAAAGTTATTGTTTGTACTTGCAGCAGTGAAGGTTCCTCACTTCACCATGACTTTTCTATTTCTGCATATGAAACCAGAAGTATCTCATATTCTTCACACCATTCATACATACTGATTACACTCTCCCAAAGTGTTTCATTACATATGGAAAAGAAGAACTATTTTTAAAAGTGAAATAAAAACCACTACTTAGTTGAAGCACACCTAGCTCATTAAGCACCTTATCCAATATGCTCCCTTTTCACATATTATTCTTGGTCTGTAAGGGTTTTAGGTTAGTTCTTAAAAATTTATCACATTCCCTTCCCCCCAAATATTCACCCTGTGCTTCAGATTCATCTAAGCTTCCCTTTCAATCAGTATATGCACATATATCTGCTGCTTAATTCATTTTATGTAGTATCAGAAACTAGGTTTCATATATATTTTAATCATTTCTGAACCTAGTGCTATGTATGCTATTTGTAGTTCAACAATCTATCTACAGAAACTGTGATGACACATTTTACAGTTCACTAATTAGAATAACTGTGTAATCACAGTAAAAACTTAAATATTCTTTATTAACCAGTATGATGAAAAGAGTGAATTTTAATATATATTAAATATTAATAATCAAAAGGACACTCAATGCTGTATCTATATCTGTATCTATCTCTATCACTATCTCTATCTCAATCTCTATCTCTATCTCTATCTATAATGTATATCTGTCTCTACCTCTATCTCTATCTATCTATCTATCTATGCACAAGACATAAATGGTTAATATATAATAGAAAACAATTTTTGAAGATGTAAGTAATATAAGATACAATTCATCAAAAATTATATATAGCTTACTCTGTGTGCACATACATGTATATTTATATGTATATGTATTTATATGTGTATATATCAGTAGCTATATAAAGTACTTTCCACTGTACATAAGATAATGGTTTACTTATCAGTTTCCATAGAGCTATTAATGGAGTTCATTTATGCAATATTATACATTATATTGTCTAGAAAGTATTCCAAATGTTAAATCCTAGTAGTCTATTACATAAACAAATCAGCTTATCAACCTCCAAATCTTGGAGACTTAAACCAGAGAAGAGATATGTGTCAACAAAGTCAAATAATATTTCAGTCCCTATTTGTGAAGTTCATGAGCAGTTGAGGGATGCAGGGATTCCTTTATTAGGAAATTTGTCTTTTGATCAGAGAGACCATTGAGTTTTGAGAGATTGGACTCTGCAAGAAACAACATGACCTAGGCATATTCTGTCAGCAGTGCAACCTCTACCACCAAAGACAGTAGGAATGGGTTTAGAAAGTAGTCTAATTTATTAATTTTAAGGATTCAATGTGCATTCATAAATTATAGATGACAGACTGAGATTATGGTGGACTTAGATTGAGATATATAAAGAGAAATATGCAGTTTAAATCAGGATACAGAATTGTTAACTTTCTACTCCATCTAAACGTCAAAGGCAAAGCAGCTCCAATTGGAAGAAAAGGAGGATTTGAAAGTACTGGAAGAGAGATTATTTTTTTGGTCAACTGTTTTCAAAGACCAGAGGCAAAATATAAAGGAAAAATAAATGGCATTGAAATTGAAATCTTAGTTGACACAGGAATTGATTTAAGTACAATCTCATTATAATCTTGGAATTCAGTTTGGCAACTTCAGAAAATATCTATACAAATTTTGGGGAATGGAACATTATCCCATGTAAGACACAATATAAAACCAGAATTTCAAATAGGATTCAGAAATATCTAGTTGTATCTTTATTATCTGTAAGAAACTGTATTTTAGAAAAACTGCTGAATTGCACCCATCTGAATAATTTAAAGATCTTTTAACATCAAAATGTAAGTTAGGGGATGTGTTATATTTGAGAAAAGGCTATACCTGTGAAACACTATGGGGTCCATAAAAATTAATAGACATCTGATCTGACTAAGAGAAGCTTCCACATGATAGATATGATTCAAGAAAGGATGCAGAAAGACAGCAATGCAGAAGACTCAGAAAGCTCATCTCCATGCATAGAAACAGATCAATAACCCAGCTGAGGAAGGCATTGGATGAACACTTTGACGCTGAAATGGACATTTGCTGGATTATAGTTTACCAGAACTGTAGATATAATGAGTCTTCACAAGAATGGATTTTCATAAGGAGATTTGAGCTTTTAAGATTATGCATTTGATAATTAGTTATTGTGATAGTTAAGCCGTGTACAATTTTTAGCTTTTAAAAAAGTGAAAAGAAAAATTTTAATTCAGCAACAGGGCTTCTCTTGCAAGGAATCACATTAAAACTTCTTATAGTTGGAAAGTAAACACACTCTGGATTATGGTATGATATAATTTGAACATAGACACACCCTTTGAACAAACCTTCAGTCCCTACCAATGAAGATAAGGTTAGTTTATAGAAGGAATCACCCATTTTTTGAACTTGATGTCTAACTGGAAGAAAGACAAAGTGATCAACTAGACAATGATTTGACAGAGTAAGGTAGAAATAAGATGTGCCCTACTGTCCAGAAAACAGCACAGAAAGAGAGACTCCTTAAGAGAGCAAGGCAGAGAAGAGGAGACAGTTTTACCAGGACAATTTTACATGAACATTTTCCATATGAAGACAGAATAAGCCAGATAATGAGAAGGGGCCACAAAATTAGCACAGACTGACAGATTTAGTTCGGTGCCAAGCAGAACAATTCATTCAGAAGTTGAAAGAAGGCAGCAAGGATCAGTCACCTTGGAGAGGAGTTTGGGCAAGAATAGCTCAGTTGAACCAGCCAGATAGAGTTCAGACAGAAGCAGAACATTAAGTTTATTCAGCATTTAGCTTCTGAGATGATAATTATATCTGAGGAATACAGGATACTTTTATACCTCCACCTGAAGTATTACCTAATCAGGGAAGATGGCCAGTTCAGGGTCCTTTCACCCATTATTGAGATTATTTTGCTAAGGTTATTCTTATAGATTGCATTAAGTTATTTTCCTACCTAAGCCCAAAATGCCATCCAATTCCAGTGATTTTTTCCCACCATTTTAACCCCCAACCTGGACCCTCCCATTCGCTAATACCAGTTCCTAGTCCACTGGTGAAATTTCTTCTATCTTCCTTTCTAAAGCAGATCCTTGCATACCATACACTTAATTTACCCTTGTTACTTATCATTTCCCATTTTTAGATCATAGCAAGATTATCTTTTGCCTTACAACTAATATCCACTCAAGGTATGTATATAACATGGTCATTTTAATGTTTCTAGGATATCTAAGTCACAATTATTTTTTGTGGTTCCATCCATTTGCATCCTAATTGCATGATGTCTGTGTTTTAAAGGCTTGGTAATATTCTTGAAATGTCCCCCATTTTCTTTAACCATTCTTTAGTTGAGAGACTTTTGGGGTGTTTCCAGTTTCATGGTATTATGAGTAAAACTGCAATGAACATACATATGCATGTGCTCATACAGTAGGGTAGAGTGTTGTTTGAGTATATGCCCAAAAATGGTGTAGTTAAATGGGGGTAGATCAATTCCCAATTGTTGGAAGAAACAGCCTTACCAACTTCCAAAATGACTGGACCAGTTTGTATTCTCACGAGCTACAGAGAAATGATCTCCTTACTCATCATTGATAGCATGAACTTTCAATTTCATTTTTGGTCTTAGCCATCCTGATGAAAGTAAGATGAGTTCTTTTTCTTTGTAAGATGAGTTTTCAAAGTAGTTTTCCTTTGCATTTCCCTGGTGCTACTGAGATCTTTTGTTGAGAATACTCTCTTTATCTCTATAATCAAATTCTAATTGGATTATATAGTTTGTTGATGTTTAGTTTCTTGAGGTATTTATATATTTTGGATATTATCTCATTGTCAGGAATGGAATTGGAGAACATCTTTTCCCATTTTGTGCTCTCTCTGTTGTTTTTTTTTTTTGTTATTTTTTATTGGATATTTTTTTCATTTATGTTTCATATGTTATGCCCTTTCTGGTCCCCCCTTCACAAACCCCCAAGGCTATTCCCCTTCCCCTGCTTCTATGAGGGTGTTCCCTCACCTATCCACTCCTGCCTCCCCAACCTCAAATACGCCTACACTGGGGCATTGAGCTTTCACAGGAACAAGGGCTTCTTCTTCCATTAATGCCTGACAAGGACATCCTCTGCTATATATGTGGCTGGATCCATTGTTCCCTTCATGTGTATTCTTTGGTTGGTAGCTCTCCCTGGGAGCTTTGGGGGATCTAGTTGGTTGATATTGTTCTTCCTATGAGGATGCAAAACCCTTCAGCTCCTTCAGGCCTTTTCCTACCTCCTCCATTGGGGAGCCTGTGCTCAGTCCAATGTTGGCTGTAGACATCCACCTCTGTATTTGTCAGACTCTGGCAGAGCCTCACAGGAGACAGTGATAGCAGCCTTCTGCCAGCAAGCAATTCTTGGCATCCACAGTAGTGTCTCCGTTTGGCTACCATTTATGGGATGGATCCCCAGGTGGAGTAGTCTCTGGATGGCCTTTTCTTTAGTCTCTGTTCCACACTTTGTCTTCATATTTGGTCCCATGAGAATTTTGTTCCCTATTTGAAGAAGGACTGAAGCAACCACACTTTTGTCTTCCTTCTTCTTGAGCTTCATGTGCTCTATGGATTATATCTTGGGCATTCTGAGCTTTTGGGCTAATATCAACTTATCAGTGAGTACTTACCATGTATGATCTTTTATGATTGGATTACCTCACTCTGGATGATATTTTTTAATTCCATACATTTACCTAAGAATTTCATGAATTATTTATAATATGTGGACAGTACTCCATTGTGGAAATGTACCACATTTTAGTATCCATTCCTCTTTGAAGGGCATCTTGGTCCTTTCCAGGTTCTGACTATTATAAATAAAGCTGCTATGAACCTAGTGAAGCATGTTTCCTTGTTATATGTTGGAGCATCTTTTGGGTTTATGCCCAGGAGTGGGAAAGTTGGGTACTCAGGTGATATTATGTCCAATTTTCTGAGAAACCAAAAGACTGATTTCAAGAGTGGTTATAACAGCATGAAATCTCACCAATAATCACTGTACCTATTCAATATAGTACTTGAAATCTTAGCCAGATCAATTAGACAACAAAAAGTTATCAAAGGTAAACAAATTGGAAAGGAAGAAGTCAAAATATCACTATTTTCTGATGTTATCATAGTATAATTAAGTGACCCAAAAATTCCACCAGAGAACTCCTAAATATGATAACTAACTTCAGCAAAGTGGCTGAATATAAAATTAACTCACACAAGTCAGTAGCCTTATTTTACTCAAAGGATAAACAGACTGAGAAAGAAATAAGGGAATGACAACCTTCACAATAGTCACAAATAATATAAAATAACTAGGTGTTAACTCAAACCAAGCAAGTGAAAATCTGTATGAAAAACTTCAAGTCTCTGAATAAACAAATCAAAGATCTGAGAAGATTGAAATATCTCCCATTCTCATGGATAGAAGGATTAATATAGTAAAAATGGCCATCTTGCCAAAAGCAATCTACAGATTCATTGTAATCCTCAACAAAATTCCAAATCAAATTTTATAGAGTTAAAAAGAGCAAATTGCAAATTCATTGCGAATAACAAAAAGACCCAGGATAGTGAAAACTTTTCTCTACCGTAAAAGAACTTGGGGAATCACCATCCCTGACCTCAAGGTGTTTTACAGAGCAATGGTGATAAAAAGTGTATGGTTGGTACAGAGACAGAAAGAACGATCAATGGAATAGAATTGAAGAGCCAGAAATGAGCTGAGCGGTAGTAGTGCACGCCTTTAATCCCAGCACTTGGGAGGCAGAGGTAGGCAGATTTCTGATTTCTGAGTTTAAGGCCAGCCTGGTTTACAGAGTGAGTTTCAGGAAAGCCAGGGCTACACAGAAAAACCCTGTCTCAAAAAACCAGAAGGAGGAGGAGGAGAAGAAGGAAGAGGAGGAGGAGGAGGAGCAGGAGAAGGAAGAGGAGGAGGAGGGGGAGAAGGGGAGGAGGAGGGGGAGAAGGAGAGGAGAAGGAGGAGGAGGAGGAGGAGGAGGAGGAGGAGGAGAAGGAGAAGAAGAAGAAGAAGAAGAAGAAGAAGAAGAAGAAGAAGAAGAAGAAGAAGAAGAAGAAGAAGAAGAAGAAGAAGAAGAAGAAGAAGAAGACCCAGAAATGAACCCACACACCTATGATTAATTGTTCTTTGACAAGGGCGTTAAAGCCATCCAGTAAAAAAAAGACAGACTTTCAACAAATGGTGTTGTTTCAACTGGAGTTCAGCATGTAGAATAATGCAAATTGATCCATTCTTATCCCGTTGTACAAAGCGCGAATCCAAGTGGATCAAGGGACTCCACATAAAATAGTATACACTGAAACTAATAGAAGAGAAAGTGGAGAAGAACATTGAACACATGGGCACAGAGGATAATTTTGTGAACTGATCACCAATGACTTATACTCTAAGATCAAGAATGGACAATTTGGATCTCATAGTGTTGCAAAGCTTCTGAAAGGGAAACAACACTGCCAATAGGACAAAATGGCTACCAACAGATTGGGAAAAAAATCATTACCAAACCTATATCCAATAAAGGGCTAACATCCAATATATATGAAGAACTCTAGAAGTTAGACTCTAGAAGTTAGACTCCAGAGAATCAAATAACCCTATTAAAAGTTGGGTACAGAGCTAAAGAAAGAGTTTTCAACTGAAGAATATCTAATGGCCGAGAAGCTCCTAAAGAAATGTTCAGCATCCTTAGTCATTGGAGAAATGCAACTCAAAACAACCCTGTGATTCCATCTCATACCAGTCAGAATGGCTAAGATCAGATACTCAGGTGACAGCAAATGCTGGTGAGGATGTGAAGAAATAGGTATCTCCTTTTTCTTACCAGAGCATTTCTGTTTTATGAGGTTCTTTTTTTATCAGTTGTTGATCATAAAGGTAAGTACTTTGTAAGGTTTTGCATTGTTCTTTTTATTTTCCTAAAGAATTTATGTAAATACAACTTTGTAACAAATCTTA
Source organism: Apodemus sylvaticus (assembly GCF_947179515.1). Lineage (NCBI taxonomy): Eukaryota > Metazoa > Chordata > Mammalia > Rodentia > Muridae > Apodemus > Apodemus sylvaticus. The sequence continues at coordinate 36,834,169 of NC_067479.1, read as the reverse complement.
CCTTGGCTTACAAAAGTAGAAGAGCAAAACTATTTTGTCATTTATAGAAAATACAAAATGGCTAAAGAAAACCATTGCCTATCATGTGAATTATAATTGTAACGTGACTAAGCAGTTTGAAATTATATATATTCATGCTTGAATGATTGGTATCTAACTGAAGGTTTGATTGAAAAATGATTGGATTATGAGATTGACAACTTCAATAATGGTTTAACCCAAAGACAAAATCATAGCTGAATTAGCTATTATTCTAGTTGATGAACAACTGGATAAAACAGTTGATGGTGTTATGACCCAGAAGTTGAAGTTTCATTAGTCCTCCGTGCTGCCTCTGTATCACTTTCACCACTGGTGAAAATCTCTTCTGTTTACCCTTATAAGGCAGATCCTTGCACCACTTACCCTTAAATTCCTCTTGTTACTTAGCTTTTCCCATTCTGTAAATCCTGTGTCTCCTGTTTGTTATAAACTGGAGCAAACTGCTCTATATGTGCTTTTTATCTTGTTCTTATGAAGTGAGAAGCAACGTGAATAAATCACCAGGGATTAAAACAGGAAACCATATTCTAAATTAGCCAAATATTATACAGTTATATCTTTATCTGGTAGAAGATACTGCTTTCATTTTCTTCTAGCATTTTTCAGTGTTTCAGTATAACATGCTGAGTTAAAATAAAAATTAAGAAAGAAAGAGAAGAAAACCAGCACCTTTAATACATGATTGTGAAAAACAAAGTGTCTGCAATGTAGAAGAATGAAATTGTATCATGTTTGCAACAGAACAAATATTCAACTCTCAAATAAAATAAATCTTAGTAAAAGAAGAAGTAATAGATTCCTTTCCAAAGAGTGTATGCTTCTTGAATTTAAAGCATTAAATGGCAAACATAAAACACTGTGAATTCTCACCTACTCTTCATAACCATGATATCAAAAATTATATGAAAATCAAAAGATGATATTGTACAATTATATGGTTTCTCTACAATCTTGAACACCACAAACTTTCTATTTTCAGATTTAGAAAATTAGAGTTACATGAAAAGTAGTAAGATGGCAGGATAACATTCAAAAAAAGGAAAGGCCCTCTGGAGACTGCCTCACCTGGGGACCCGTCCCATAAACAGAAACTAGATCCAGACACTAGCATGGATACCAAGAAGTGCCTGCCGAAAGTAGGGATAGGAGAGTGTGGGTTCTGGTGGGAAAACTGGGAAAGGGATAACATCTGAAATGTAAATACATAAAATATCTGATAAAAAAGAAAAATATCAAGAACTATCAAAACAGATAATAAGGAGAATTTTGCATATTTGATACAAAGAGTGAGCTAACACCACCAAATATTTAAAAAAAAATGAAAATGTATAAAAGATACTATATTGCTGCTATGGAAACTTATGCATATCAATGAATATAGAGTATTTGAATATTGAAGTATTTACACTTAGCACAGTAAGATTCACAGAAGGCACTAAGCTTCTATATTGAGGAAAACACATTCTTTTACATCATTTGCTTACATCAGGATTCAGAAAACTTTTAATATAGAGGGAAAGATAATACTTCTAGCTTAATATAGAGGGAAAGAAAGTACTTTTAGCTTACTAATCTGTAGTATAATTCCTGAGTTTTTATAGAAACAAAAAGCAGAAATAGCACATAAATGAATGTCCACAGGCAGTATTTCAATAAAACTCCATTCATAAAAATGCAGTGGTCCAGATTTTGCCAAGTGTGTAGATTACTGGCTTAAGCTAATGAATCATCTTCCAATTTTGTTCAAAGAATACATATATGGAAAAAACAAATAGACAAATGCTGTATTAATTGGTTTATGAGATCTATTTTTAATTGATGAGTAACTTTATGGGGCAAATCCTGCTGACTGTATGTAATCCAGCAAATTAAAAAAAAATCTTCATAAAGCCAAAACAATATATAGGTAGAATTTAGTCGTCTTTGTCACCTTTTTCCACCAACACCCTTTGATAACCTCCATATCATGTCCCCTCTTGACAAAAAATACTTACTTTGGAATCACAGCACTACAGACATGATGAGTTTGAATAAGTTAACATCTCTTTAACACCACCAGTGTTTTAATCAAAAATGGAATTTGAAGAATATTTGAATGTGGCTATTCTGATTGTAGTAGGTGATTATACATTAATAAAGCATTATAAAATGATTATTTTTATCAATAATTATATCTGAGGACATAAACATATACCACCAATAATTGATGTTATAAAATCATAATTATTGAATACATCTAATTTTTAATTATTCTAAATTCAATTTTGTAATATTTTAAGTTTGTTTTCATGTATAATTGACCAACATTAAGGATGGGAAAGTATGTATTCAGTACAGTTCTGTGTAATGATATGGTACTAATAAAGTTTCCCTACAAAGAAGAATTTAACAAATAACTCAATTTCTGAAAATAGTTCATCTGTCTTAAAATTCATGTTTGTAGGAATCTGTTAATATTTATATTATATTATAATATATTAATATTACTGTTTTTAACAATAAAATATTAGCTATCATATAAGACTAAATTTTGTGTGAAAAGTTTCTTGAAGCTTACTTAGAGTACTTACTATTATGAAATGAATGAATACACAACATTTACTTTGCTAGTCAGTAAGTCATTTCAACTGTAAAAAATATATTTGAATATTTATAAATTATTCTTCAAGAAAACATTGTCAATATTTTAAAGAAAAGTACATTTATAATAGTATATTAAATACTTATGATATACATTTACTTAGGACATATTTTAAGTATAAATCTTATTTTAATGTATACATCTTGGAAACTCTGATGACAAAATATCAATTATTAAAAATCGAATATACTGAATTTATAGTTAATAATAGCTGTTTTTAATTTGTAATTAAAATAGAATTTTCTTTTCTCACAGTACTTGGTATTTTTAAGTAGATGGTAATTATACAGTCACATTTAAAAGCTAAAGACAATTGTTTGGCAAGGCATTGGAGGAAAATGAACTTACTTCAGTCTAAATCATTATGAATCAGACAGAAACAGGTGTATGTCAGTGTGTTGAGTATTGGAGCCCAAAGGGACACAGCACTAGCTCTGTGTGTGGAAAAACAGCAGGATTTTTCAGTAGAAAAAGGAGGTAGAGGATAAAGTTGTGATCACAAAACAGAAAAGCTATTGCTGATAAGACACAAGCGTTAGAGGCTTTCTTCAACCTCAAGCTGTGCCTCTCCTGCAAAAATCTCATACTAATTTACACAAGGCAATTTTACTTGCACAGCTAGAGAGAACTGTGAAAAATGAAATTAGTTGTTCTTTTGCAAAGGATAATCCATTGCAAACTTCTGAAATGCTTCTCTCTTTTGAACTCTGGCAATAGTTGACTCTAGAAAAGCCACAAGAAATGATTTATTAAAGAAAACAGAATAGTCCATTTACCGAGAATTTGGACACATTCTTGTACTTTCACATAAGGAGTAACTTTTGAGGAATGCATATGTGATGCAAAATAAAATAAAAGATTACATTTGACTGTTGGACAGAGAGCCAACCTCTCAGGAAGATGGACCACTGATAGACAGTCTTTTCTTTATTATTTAATTTAGATGAGGAATTCAAAGAGGAGAAAATAGATCTTTCCAGAATTGTTCTTTCATAGCTCCACTATCGAGTTGTTTTCTGTTCTCTCTCTCTCTCTCTCTCTCTCTCTCTCTCTCTCTCTCTGTATCTATCTATATATATACATATAAATATAGATATAGATGTAGATAGATAGAGCTATATATCAATTTCCTTTTCCATCTTTATCTACTTATATCTCTATTTCTGCCCATTGATCTTTACATCTTTATCAATAACTATATCTTTATCATCTATATCTGTATGAGTTAGATCTCTATATATTCACATATATATGCTTATCTCTCTGCCACTCTAAGTCTATATATTTTCATATTATTTATTTTCTATATTTTTGATTTTATTGGATATTTTATTTATTTACATTTCAAACGCTATATCCCTTCCAGATTTCAGCTCCAGAAACCCCCTTTCCCATTTCCCAACCTCCTGCTTCTATGAGGATGCTCCCCAACCCACCCACTCCTGCCTCCCTGCCCAGGCATTCCCCTACACTAGGGCATCAAGCCTTCAAAGAACTAAGGGTCTCTCCTCCCATTGATGACTCAAAAGGCCATCCTCTGCTACATATGCAGCAGGAGCCATGAATCCCTCCATGTGTACACTTTTGTTGGTGGTTTAGACCCTGGGAGCTCTTCAGGGTTTGATTGTTTGATATTGTTGTTCTTCCTATGGGCTTGCAAACCCCTTTAGCTCCTTCAGTCCTTACTCTAACTCCTCCATTGGGAACCCCATGCTGAGTCCAATGGTTGGCTGCTAACAGCTGCCTCTGTATCTGGCAGGCTCTGGGAGTGCCCCTCGAGACAGCTATATCAGGATCCTGTCTGCAAGCACTTCTTGGCATCCACAATACTGTCTGAGTTTAGCATCTGTATATGGGATAGATCTCCAGGTGGGGCAGTCTCTGTGTGGCCTTTTCTGCAATCTCTGCTCCACAGTTTTTCTCCATATTTGCTCCCATGAAAATTTTGTTTCCAAAGTGTGATCCATCTCAAAGGGAGGTCCCAAGGCCTGTCACTATTACTGAGGCTATGGAGAACTCACAAAAAGGGACCTATCATGACCACACTCTGGAAGACCCAACAAACAGCTGAAAGGGTCAGATGCAGATATTTGCACCCAAACAAGGGACAGAAGGTGCTGACCCTGTGGTTGAAATAGAGAAGGCTGAAAGAAGCTGAGCTAGAGGGCAACCCTGTAGGAGGACCAGCAGTCTCAATTAACCTGGACCCCAGAGATTTCCCAAACACTAGACCACCAACTAGGCAGCATACACCAGCTGATATGAGGCCCCTGACACATGCAAAAGAAGACTATGGGATCTGGGTTCAGTCAGAGAAGAGGCGCCTAACCCTTAAGAGATTAGAGTACCAGGGTAGTTTAGAGGTCAGATGGAGTACGGTGTGGGGGAGATGGGAAGATCCTGGTGGAGACAGGGGGTAAGGAGAAGTAATGAGATGTGGAACAATGAGAGGAAGGACTGGAAGGGGAATAAAATCTATAGTGTAAATAAATAAATAAATAAATAAATAAATGACAAAAAGTTAATTTATAAATTTTCATGATTACATATTATGATTTATTTTTCTGTTTTATTGTGGAAAAATAATGAACATTCTAATTGGTCTGAAGATATATATATATATATATATATATATATATATATATATATATCCTCCACACAAGACAGATGTGGAGATAGGAAAACAAAATGAAAGCTCAAGTTTTAAGACACACACACATGCATATATATACATATATATATATATAGCTTTGTGTGCAAGGTCAAAATTTTATTTTAATTTTGTTTTTATATGTATTTTTCTTTGGTTTAATTAATTAATAAAGTTAGTTAATACAAACTCTCAATTCCAACCCTTATTAGGCAGACCACATAAAAATTAAATGTAAACCATCAATATAGAACAGTGTGCCTAAATTAATTATATGTGTAATGAATCCATTGTAAAAGAACTATATCTAAAGTCAAGGACTCTCTTCAATATGAAATATATAGAGAAAGAAATAGTTGCTTAACTCTTGAAGGAATTATGGAAGGCTCCCATAATTCAGGATGGCTCCCTGAAGTTCAAGGACATTCTGATCTAAGTATTTTCAGACAAGCTGAGACTATTCTGACTCATTTATCTCATTTCTTAACAATGTTAAGTCTCTTTTAAGTGCAGCAGTAGAGGGCAATACCAAAACAGGGAAGTGGGAAAGGTGGATGGGGCAGAGGGAGAGGGAAGAGGGCTTATGGGACTTTTGGGAAGTGGGGAGCCAGGAAAGATGAAATCATTTGAAATGTAAATAAAAATTATATCGAATAAAAAAGTCAAATGTGTTTAATGGATGTGTTCACATAACATGAAAATAAATTAAGTCTTTTTTGTTTGTTTGTTTTGTTTTTTTGGATTTGGTTTTTTCGGGACAGGGTTTCTCTGTGTACTATATAGCCCTGGCTGTCCTGGAACTCACTCTGCAGACCAGGCTGGCCTCAAACTCAGAAATCCACCTGCCGCTGCCTCCCAGAGTGCTGGGATTACAGGCGTGCACCACCACCCCCAGCTAAGTATTTCTTATTTTAACATGAAACACCTGAGGTAGAAGCCAAACCCAGGAATTTAAAAACTATCTAACATTGGAGACATTATTTTCTGGGCCACAAAGAATGAGCAGCTTTGCTTCTTTCACTGTGCCACCAGCACCACACCCTGCAATGCGGTCAGGCCAGTTCTACCCTACACGTGCTACTATCCCCCATTCATTTCATGATCTTGGCATGTTCAATATGTTGTGCAGCTTTCACTACAAGAAGCACTGAAATTCTATGGAATGCCTTTGCCTCTCTTTAGAGAGGTACAGAAGATGTAACGTCAGCGCTTCTCTATAAACTTTTAATGTTTTTATTTCCATTACATTTATAATATGCAACCTATGAATATCTGGCAGTGCCTTTTCTAAACCTACAGTGACTGTTGTCCTTATATATGTTACAATAATGTGTAATCTTGAATTTTGCGGTTTTACTTTTGTTCACTCACTCAGAATGGAACAGAGACTATAACAGTTGTACACATGTTCACATTCAAAGTATTGCAAAGAAAAATAATAAACATTGTACTCAGCCATAATCTCCCTACAAAGTTGTAGTGAGAATACAAATTCATGGCAAAAAGAAATGATTTGAAAATCTGTCTCCTGCAGCTTTCATACAATGCAATGGGACATATCAGGTAAAGTAAGTGGACAAGTGAGAGAAACTGACTTGCTTTCACAAAATGTACAGTTTTATGGTAATAAGGACCTTTCTTAGAAGCATTCTAAAAAAAAAACCTTTCAAATCTGGAATACAAAAATATAAAAATTACATAATTTTGTCCAAATTTAAACCTAACTGAGCAAGTTTATCCAGGAAGTTCGTCATGAGAGACTTTAGAATGGAAGACCTGAAAGTCTGATAACAGATAAGCATTGAGAAACAAGCATTTTGATTTTTTTTTAAATTGTGAAACATCAAATTATGGACGTGGCATAATTGTGCTTGACAGAAGAGCAAGGCCATTAAAAGAAGAATATGAAATATATTTGAGGTATCTTATTACTGTTAAAGAAAAAACTCAGACATTTTTTAACTGATTCTCTCAAGAAAGGCACATGAACTGCAGTATGTAAAGAACTGCAGCATGACCTGAGTATCAGACACTGCCAATGAGATGGAGAAACATTATGGTACTTACAATATCTGTTATAGTTTTCTAAGTTTCATGGTAGGATAGTGCATAGAATTCCTGTGCCTAGTTTTCACCTTATTTCCTGATAAGACAATGCCCTGTGGGGTACATGATTCCCTTCACATTGCAACCAAAAACCACATCACAGCAAGAAGGAAACAATCCACATCATGCTGAGGCATAGAGCAGGTGGCTCTGTGCCTTCTCAGCAGAACTGCTATGGGAGATTTTTTAAGAAAGAATTCTAATCAGTTAAATTTTCTTATTCTGCATATTTGATTTCCCTGGACCACTGTTGAGCAAATTAGAAAAAAAAAAAAAAAGCAGAATTGGCTACTGGTGTTAGAGAGTGTTGTTTGCATTTCTCCTTTTAGTATTACATGTCAGTGAAATATCCAAAAATACAGTAATGGTTAGTAAACTCAGTTAAATTCTTGAATTGAAAGCAAGATCTCATGTTTTCTATTTAGTAAGCTATTATCATTGCATGGAGAGAGACCTCCATGAGGAGTTACTTTAATCCCACAATGCTTAATAAAAGTTTTCGATGATACCAGAAATAAAATTATTCATTCACAAGCTGTGCACTAAAAAATTGGAATTTCAGCAGCACTTTTTTTTTATTGTAAAGAGATTTCTCAGATGAATTTTACATTAAGTATTCTGAGCTCTTTCTCTTAAAATTTTTGAATATAGTATGGAACATTTAGCAAAAGTAACTATGAATTTATCATAGGAGATAACCTTTAATCAACAGATGTTATAAAATTATATCATGTATAATTTAATTTTGTCATATTTTTATAAGAAACTTATTTAATACTTTTGGTAATTACTGTGTCTAATGAGAATACAATATTATATGTATATATTTTTTCTTTTTAAATATGAATGTTTATGTTTAAGGTTCAAAAAAGAAGATTCAGATACTGTATTCCATAAACACATAAATCCCTAATATTCTTACTAGAAGCAACATAAATTGATAAAAACAAAAGTACATCAATCATATTAAATGAACAAATAGAGAAAATTCCACATAGGAAAAGTACTGCATCAAAGGAAATGAAATCACTTTATCAATGTTGTATAGCAAAGTATATTATATCTTTTGTATTTAACAATGAAAAACAAGAATAAAAAGTTTTATTGAAAAAAATATTTTCTTAATCACTGAAATTAGACTATAATAAATCTAAAGCTTTTTCAAATAATATGTGCTACTTAACAATTAATGCAGCAATGATGAACAACAAAATTTCTTTTATTGTAGGGCAAAAGTGTTAAGGAAATTAAATTATTACATTAATATTCTATGTAAGGGAAATAAAGCAGTAATAGGGAGGCAGAAAAATGGAAAATATTAAACCCACAAGCCAAAAACCAAATTGTTAGAATCTAACCAAAATACAATGATAACCATACTCTGTATGATTGGTTTAAGTAATCTATTAAAATGAGTAAACTTTCCTTAAAACTTAATGAAACAAAAAGGAAAATAACCAAACACATATTTCAACCATATGTCTGTAAATTGGACAGTTAATTAGTAATATAAAAAGAATGTAGTTAAAATTAAAAAGATATATAAAATAATCACAAAATTCTACAGTGCTCATATTGATTGCATAGAAATAAGTACTAAATGTAACTACAAACATGAATTATATAAAGCTGCAAAAATAGATAAAATTATCATGATCATAATTACTAAACTAAACAAAAATATAATTATTAAACACACACATATATGTATATAATATATGTGGTTTTTTGGGGGCTTACAATTTTTTTTAATATTTTTATTTTCTATATTCGTTGTTTACATTCCAAATGATTTCCCCTTTCCCAGATACCCCCTCCCCATATGTCCCATAAACCTTCTTCTCTCCATCCATTCTCCAATGATCTCCTTCCTTTTTTTCTCTGTCTTTATATTCCCCTCTAATGCTAGATCAATCCTTTCCAGGATCAGGACCTTCTCCATACTTCTTCATGGGAGTCATTTGTTATGCGATTTGTGCCTTGGGTATTCAGGGCTTCTGGGCTAATTGATATCCACTTATCAGAGATTGCATTCCATGTGTATTCTTTTGTGACTGGGTTACCTCACTTAGGATGATATTTTCCAGATCAAACCATTTGCCTTAACATTTTGTGAATTCATTGTTACTAATTGCTGAGTAGTAATCCATTGTGTAAATATACCACATTTTCTGAATCCATTCCTTCTTTGAGGGGCATCTGGGTTCTTTCCAGCTTCTGGCTATTATAAATAAGGCTGCTATGAACATAATGGAACATGTGTCTTTATTGCATGCTGGGGAATCCTTTGGGTATATGCCCAGGAGAGGTATAGCAGGGTCCTCTGGAAGTGTCATGCCCAGTTTTCTGAGGAACCACCAGACTGTTTTCCAAAGTGGTTGAACCATCCTACAGCCCCACCAGCAGTGGAGGAGTGTTCCTCTTTCTCCACACCCTTGCCAACACCTGCTGTCTCCTGAGTTTTTGACCTTAGCCATTCTGACTGGTGTGAGGTGAAAACTCAGTGTTGTTTTGATTTGCATTTCCCTAATGACTAATGATTTTGATCACTTCTTAAGGTGCATCTCGGCCATTCGAATTTCTTCAGGTGAAAATTCTTTGTTTAGATCTGTACCCCATTTTTAATAGGGTTATTTGGTTCCCTGGGGTCTAACTTCTTGAGTTCTTTGTATGTATTGGATATTAGCCCTCTATCAGATGTAGGGTTGATGAATATCCTTTCCAATTTGATGGTTGCCGTTTTGTCCTTTTAACAGTGTCCTTTGCCTCACAGAAACTTTGTAATTTTATGAGGTCCCATTTGTCAATTCTTGATCTTAGAGCATAAGCTATTGGTGATCTGTTCAGGAACTTTTCTCCCGTGCCCATGTCCTCTAGGGTCTTCCCCAGTTTCTTTTTTATTAGTTTCACTGTGTCTGGTTTTACATGGAGGTCCTTGATCCACTTGGAGTGAAGTCTAGTACATGGAGATAAGAATGGATCAATTAGCATTCTTCTGCATGCTAAACTCCAATTGTACCAGCACCATTTGTTGAAAAGGCTATCTTTTTTTTCCACTGGATGTTTTTGGCTCCTTTGTTGAAGATTAAGTGACCAAAGGTGTGTGGGTTCATTTCTGTATCTTCAATTCTATTCCATTGGTCCACTTGTCGGTCACCGTACCAATACCATGCAGTTTTTAACACTGTCGCTCTGTAGTATTGCTTGAAGTCAGGGATACTGATTCCTGCAGGATTTCTTTTGTTGTTGAGAATAGTTTTAGCTATCCTGGGTTTTTTGTTATTCTAGATGAATTTGAGAATTGCTTTTTCTAACTCTGTGAAGAACTGAGTTGAGATTTTGATGGGGGATTGCATTGAATCTGTAGATTGCTTTTGACAAGATGGCCATTTTAACTATATTAATCCTGCCGATCCATGAGCATGGCAGAATTTTCCATTTTCTAAGGTCTTCTTCGATTTCCTTCTTCAGAGACCTGAAGTTCTTGTCATATAGATCTTTCACTTGTTTGGTTAGAGTCACACCAAGATACTTTATATTGTTTGTGGCTATTGTGAAGGGTGTCATTTCCCTAACTTCTTTCTCAGCCTGCTTATCCTTTGAGTATAGGAAGGCAACTGATTTGCTTGAGTTGATTTTATAACCAGCCACTTTGCTGAAATTGTTTATCATCTGTAGGAGTTATCTGGTGGAGGTTTTCGGGTCACTTAACTAGACTATCATGTCATTTGCAAATAGAGATAATTTCACTTCTTCCTTTCCAATTTTTATCCCCTTGACCTCCTTATGTTGTCTAATTGCTCTAGCTAAAACTTCAAGTACTATATTGGAAAGATATGGAGAGAGAGGACAGCCTTGTCTAGTCCCTGATTTTAGTAGGATTGCTTCAAGTTTCTCTCTGTTTAGTTTGATGTTGGCTACCGGTTTGCTGTATATTGCTTTAATGATGTTTAGGTATGGGCCTTGAATTCCTGTTCTTTCCAAGACTTTTAGCATGAAAGGATGCTGAATTTTGTCAAATGCTTTTTTTGCATCTAATGAGATGATCATATGTTCTTTTTTTTTTGGAGTTTGTTTATGTAGTGGATAGCATTGATGGATTTTCTTATATTGAACCATCCCTGCATCCCTGGGATGAAGCCTACTTGATCATGGTAGATATTCGTTTTGATGTGTTCCTAGATTCGGTTGGCAAGAATTTTATTAAATATTTTTGCATCAATATTCATAAGAGAAATTGGCCTGAAGTTCTCTTTCTTTGTTGGATCTTTGTGTGGTTTGGGTATCAGTGTAATTGTGGCTTTATAGAACGAGGTGGGTAGAGTTCCTTCTGTTTCTATTTTGTGGAATAGTTTGAAGAGTATTGGTGTTAGGTCTTCTATGAAGTTCTGATAGAATTCTGCACTGAAGCCATCTGGTCCCGTGCTTTTTTTGGTTGGGAGACTTTCTATGACCCTTTTTATTTCTTCAGGTGTTATGGGACTGTTTAGATGATCTATTTGATCCTGATTTAGTTTTGGTGTCAGATATCTCTCTAGGAAACTGTCCATTCCTCCAGATTCTCCAGTTGTGTTGTGTATAGGCTTCTGTAGTAGGATCTAATGATTTTTTGAATTTCCTCAGTTTCTGTTGTTATATCTCCCTTTTCATTTCTAAATTTGTTAATCTGGATACTGTCTCTGTGCCCTTTGGTTAGTCTGGATAAGGATTTATCTATCATGTTGATTTTCTCAAAGAACCAGCTCCTGGTTTTGTTGATTCTTTGTATGGTTCTCTTTATTTCTACTTGATTGATTTCGGCCCTGAGTTTGATGATTCCCTGCCTTCTACTCCTCCTGGGTGAAATAGCTTCTTTTTGTTCCAGGGCTTTCAGGTGTGTCATTAAGCTGCTAGTGTATTCTCTCTCCATTTTCTTTTTGGAGGCACTCAGGGCTATGAATTTTCCTCTTAGCACTGCTTTCATTGTGTCCCAAAGATTTGGGTATGTTATGTCTTCATTTTCATTAAGTTCTAAAAAGTCTTTAATTTCTTTCTTTATTTCTTCCTTTACTAAGGTATCATTGAGTAGAATATTGTTTAGTTTCCATGTGTATGTGGCTTTTCTGTTGTTTTTGTTGCTATTGAAGACTACTTTTAATCCATAGTGATCTGATAGGAGGCATGCATTAGTTCGATCTTATATTTGTTGAGGTCTGTCTTGTGACCAATTATATGGTCGATTTTGGAGAAGGTACCATGAGGTGCTGAGAAAAAGGTATATTCTTTTGCTTTAGGATAGAATATTCTATATATATCTGTTAAAACTAATTTGTCCAAAGCTTCAATTAGTTTCATTGTGTCCCTGTTTAGTTTCTGTTTTCCTGATCGGTCCATTGAGGAAAGTGCAGTGTTGAAGTCACCCACAATTATTGTGTTAGGTGCAATGTGTGCTTTGAGCTTTAATAAAATTTCTTTTATGAATGATGGTGCCCTTGCATTTGGAGCATAGATGTTCAGGATTGAGAGTTCTTCTTGTTCTATTTCTCCTTTGACCAGTAAGAAGTGTCCCTCAGAGTTTCTTTTGATGACTTTGGGTTGAAAGTCAATTTTATCTGATATTAGAATGGCTACTCCAGCTTGTTTCCTGAGACCATTTGCTTGTAAAATTGTCTTCCAGACTTTTACTCTAAGGTAGTGTTTGTCTTTGACCCTGAGGTGTCTTCCTGTATGCAGTAAAATGTAGGGTCCTGTTTATGTATCCAGTCAGGTAGTCTATGTTTTTTTATTGGGGCATTGAGTCCATTGATGTTAAGAGATATTAAGGAAAAGGGATTGTTACTTCCTGTCATTTTTTATGTTATTTTTTAAATTTGATTGGTTAACTTCTTTTCTGTTTGATGAGAGAAGGTTACTATCTTGCTTTTTCCAGGGTGAAGTTTCCCTCCTTGTATTGGTGTTTTTTCTCCTATTATCCTTTGTATGGCTGTGTTTGTGGATAGATATTGGGTAAACTTGGTTTTTTCATGGAATATCTTAGATTCTCCATCTTTGGTGATTGAGATTTTGGCTGGGTATAGTAATTTTGACTGGCATTTGTGTTCTCTTAAAGTCTGCATGAGATCTGCCCAGGATCTTCTAGCTTTCATGGTCTCAGGTGAAAAGTCTGCTGTGATTTTGGCCTTTTTCTCTTACTGCCTTTAATATTCTTTCTTTGTTTAATATATTTGGTGTTTTGATTATTATGTGACGGGATGTATTTCTTTTCTGGTCCAGTCTGTTTGGAGTTCTGTAAGCTTCTTGTATATTCATGGGCATCTCTCTCTTTAGGTTATGGAAGTTTTCTTCCATAATTTTGTTGAAGATATTTGCTGGCCCTTTAAGTTGTAAATCTTCACTCTCATCTATGCCTATATCCTTAGGTTTGGTCTTCTCATTGGGTCCTGGATTTCCTGGATATTTTGGGTTATAAGCTTTTTGCATTTTGCATTTTCTTTAACTGTTGAGTCCATGATTTCTATGGTATCTTAAGCATCTGAGATTCTTTCTTCTATCTCTTGTATTCTGTTGTTGATGTTTGCATCTATGTCCCCTGATTTTTTCCAAGGTTTTCTATCTCCAAAGTTGTCTCCCTTTGAGTTTTCTTTGTATTTTCTACTTCTGATTTTAGATCCTGGATGGTTTTGCTTAGCTCCTTCACTTGCTTGTTTGTGCTTTCCTGTAATTCTTTAAGAGATTTTTGTGTTTCCTCTTTCATGACCTCAGCCTGTTGACCAAGTTCTCCTGTATTTCTTTAAGTGACTTTTCCATTTCCTCCTTATTGGCTTTTATATTCTCCTGGATTTCTTTCAATGATTTTTGTGTTTCCCTTGTAAGGGCTTCTAACTTTTGATCCATTTTCTCCTGAATTTCTTTAACTATGTCCTTCATGTGTTCCTGTACCAGCATCATGACCAGTGATTTTAAATCCAAATCTTGTTTTACTGGTGTGATGGGGTGTTCAGGACATGCAGTTAAAGGAGAATTGGGTTCAGATGCTGCCATATTGCCTTCATTTCTGTTAGTGAAGTTCCTGAGTTTGCCTTTTGCCATCTAGTTCTCGCTGGTGTTAGTTGGTCTTGTCAATGCTGGACTCACCAGTGCAAGCTACCTCTTCCCAGGTGGCATCTGGTGCACAGCTGACCTCCTGCACTGCCTCGAGACAGGGTACTGTGGCCCAGGCTGTTCAGATCCTGAAGCAGACACCTGAAGGCTCCTGCAGGGTCTTTCTGGACTCACCAGAGCACACTGACTCCTCCCATTTGGCCTCCAGGATGCCCTTCTTGCCTCTTGCAGGACCTGGAGATGTGGCTTTGCAGCCCAGGCTGTTCTGGATCCCTAAGCGGGGATCTGAGGGCTCCTGCCAGAGGCCTCAGGACTGGAACCGAAGCTCAGTGCTGCTGGAGCAAGCTGTGCTCTCCCAGTCTGCTTCTGGGTGCTCACCAGGTCTCCTGCACTTCCTGGAGACTGAGTGCTGTGGCCCAGGCTGTTCAGATCCTGAAGCAGACACCTGAAGGCTCCTGCCGCTGGGACCTGCTGGACTCACCAGAGCACACTGACTCCTCCCAGCTGGCCTCTGGATGCCCCTCTTGCCTCTTGCAGGACCTGGAGATGTGGCTTTGCAGTACAGGCTGTTCTGGATCCCAAAGCAGCGATCTGAGGGCTCCCGCCAGAGGCCTCAGGACTGGAAACTAAGCTCCATGCCACCAGAGCATGCTGTCTATATGTGTGTTTATATATATAATGTCTAAAGAAAATTTCTAAGAAAAACTGACAGAAATCAAAGAAAAAATAAGCAGTTTATTAAAGTATCAATTAGAATTATTAATGGAATAGTCTCAAGAATGATAAGCCAAGTATTATATCAACAGATAAATAAACCTTCTGTGACCATAAATTGTGACAAGACATAATAGGCACCAGCAATCTTTTAACCCAGTTCATCAAAGACTATGTATTTATCAAGTGTAACTGCAATATCACTGAAAATCTCAAACCATGAAATATAATGCTAAATTTCAAATAATAAAAGTAAGTAAAATTGTACAATAGGTATATGGGTCAAAATAGAAAATCAGGGGCAGGGAATAGAATTGCACAGAGGGGGTTTTAAAAATGAAATTCCTTTCCATAAGCAATTGTTCTATTAAGTAGTCACACAGCATTTTAGATATTTCTTCACAAGCAAGAGAAGGTAGAGATGATGCTGTAAAATATATCATTCTGATAAAGTATTGAAAATGAATTTGTGCTTATTGTGAATATGGAAAGAGATCTCAAACTTATCTTTTCTTCCCAGCATTTCATGGAATCTTTGAAAAAATTAATCATAAAGCCAGTCTCAACAGATACAAGAAAATTGAAATAATTCCTTGAATATTATCAGACTACCATGGATTAAATCTAGACTTCAACAACAATAGAAACACCAGAAAATCTACACACTCATGTAAATTGAAAAACATTCTGTACTTACTGGTCAGGGAAAAAGAAGTTAAAGATTTTATAGAATTCAATGAAAAGTGAAGCACAAAATGTCTCAAATTTATGGGACACAATGAAAGCAAAGCTAAAAGGAAAGCTAAGTGCCTCCAAAAAGAAATCTTATATATGTAATTTCAAAGGACAAAATGGCAACCAAAAAATTGGGACAAGATCTTCACCAACCCTACGTCTGACAGAGGGCTAATATCCAATATATGTAAAGAACTCAAGAAGTTAGACCCCAGAAAACCAAATAACCCTATTTTAAAATGGGGTACAGAGCTAAACAAAGAATTTTCACCTGAAGAACTTCAGATGGCTGAGAAGCACCTTAAGAAATGTTCAACATCATTTGTTATTAGGGAAATGAAAATCAAAACAACCCTGAGATTTCACCTCACACTCGTCAGAATGGCTAAGATCGATCCATTCTTATCTCCTTGTACTAAGCTCCACTCCAAATGGATCAAGGACCTCCACATAAAACCTGACACATTGAACCTAATCGAAAAGAAACTGAGGAAGACCCTTGGGGACATGGGCACAGAGGAAAAGTTCCTGAATAGAACACCAATAGCTTATGCTCTAAGATCAAGAATTGACAAATGGGACTTCATAAAACTACAAAGTTTCTGTAAGGCAAAGGACACTGTCAAATGGACGAAATGTCAACCAACAGATTGGGAAAGGATCTTCACCAACCCTAAATCTGACAGAGGGCTAATATCTAATATATACAGAGAACTCAAGAAGGTAGAACCTAGAGAACCAAATAACCCCATTAAAAAGTGGGGTACCGAGCTAAACAAAGATTTTTCACATGAAGAACTTCAGAGGGCTGAGAAACACCTTAAGAAATGTTCAACATCATTAATCATTAGGGATATGCAAATCAAAGCAACCCTGAGATTTCACCTCACACCAGTCAGAATGGCTAATGTCAAAAACTCAGGAGACAGCAGGTGCTGGCAAGGATGTGGAGAAACAGGAAGACTCCTCCACTGAGGAACAGGGGGAGGGAAGAGGGCTGGTGGAATTGTAAGATGGTGCAACCACTTTGGAAATCAGTCTAGAGGTTCCTCAGAAAACTGGGCATGGCACTTCTGGAGGACCCTGCTATACTACTCCTGGGAATATACCCAGAGGATTCCCCAGCATGTAATAAGGACATATGCTCCACTATGTTCATAGCAGCCCTATTTGTAGTACCAGAAGCTGGAAACAATCCAGGTGTCCCTCAATAGAAGAATGGATACAAAAATAATGTGGTATATTTACACAATGGAATACTATTCAGCCATTAGAAACAATGAATTCATGAAATTCATAGACAAATGGATGGAGCTGAAGAACATCATACTAAGTGAAGTAACCAGTCTCAAAAGATCAATCATGGTATGCACTCACTGATAAGTGGATATTAACCTAGAAACTTGGAATACCCAAGAAATAATCAGCATATTAAATGATGTCCAAAAAGAATAGGAGTGGTTCCTGGTTCTGGAAAGACTCAATTCAACAGTATAGGGGAATACCAGAACAGGGAAGTGGGAAGGAGTAGATGGAGGAACAGGGGGAGGGAAGAGGGCTTATGGGACTTGTGGGGAGTGGGAATCCAGAAAAGGGGAAATCATTTGATATGTAAATAAAGAATACATCGAATAAAAAAAAAGTACATTGGATAACTCTTGAAACAAATAGAAACAAACACACAGGGGGACGAGAAGATGAGCAAGTATATAAATCCCGCTGAAATCAGCAAATTAGAAACAAGGAAAAATAATACAAAGAATTGATGAAACAAGAGCTGATTGGGAAAATCAACAAGATAGACACACCCTTTGCCAAACTTTACCCTTTGGGAAGACAGTATTTAAATAAAGAAAATCAAAAAGGAAAGGAAAGATATAACATCAGACAACAAGAAAATTCAAAGAATCATTAGGTCTTACTTCAAAAGCCTGTACATCACAATACTGGAAAATCTTTAATGAAGTAGATGATTTTCTAGATACATACTACTTAACCAAAGTTAAATCAAGATCATATAAACTATTTAAACAGTCCTGTAACCCATAAGGGAATAAAAATGGTCATTAAAATCTCCTATCCATTAAACGCCCAGAGTCAGATAGTTTTAGCACAAAATTCTACCAGACAATCATAGAAGAGATAATATCGATATTCCTCAAATTTTTACACAAAATAGAAGGAACATTGTCAAACTAACTTTATGAGAACACAGTCACCCTGATAACTTAACTGCACAAAGACTCAGCAAACAATAAATAAAAACACATTTGTCATATGAATATTCTTGCAAAAATACTCAATAAAATACTTCTAAACCTGAATCTGGTCTGTGCTCCCTCCCCCAGCACATATGTAGCAGAGTACTACCCTTTCTGTCTTCAGTGGGAGAGGACACATATATTCTTATAAAGAGTTGATGCACCATGGCAGAGAATGAGGGTGAGCTGGGAATGGATGGGTACATGAGGAAAGGAGTAAAGGAGGAAAGAGGAGAAGGGCTGAGGGTATTGGAGGTATGTGGGGAAACATGCTCTCAGAGGAAAAGGGGAGGGGACAGGGGACAAAGAACTCTTGGAGAGGGTACCAGGAAATGTGACAACATTTAAAATGTAAAAAATGAAAGGAGAGAGAGAGGAGGAAGAGGGGGATAGAGGGGGAGGGAGAAGGAAAAGTTGATGGGAGGGAGGAGAGGGAGAGGGAGTGGGAGAAGGAGAGGGAGAAGGGGAGGGGGAGGGAGAAGGGGAAGGGAAGGGAGAAGGGGGAGAGGGAGTAGAGGAAACGAAGGAGAGGGAGAGAGAGAGGGAGAAAGAGAGGGAGAAGAAGAGGAGGAGGAGGAAGAAGAAAAGGAAGAGGAGGAGGAGAGGGAGGAGGAGGAGGAAGAGGAAGACCTTGAATCCAGAAACATCAAAACCATCATTCACAATGATCAAGTAGGCTTTATCTTATGGGTAAAGGGATGATTAAATATATGAAATTCTATCAATATAATTCATCATAAAAACAAACTGAAAGAAAAAAATTACATGATCATCTCATTAGATGCTAAAAAGGCCTTTGACAAAAATCTAACACCCCTTCATATTAAACGTCTTCAAGGGATCAGGGATAAAAGAACATATTTTAACATAATCAAAGCAACATGTAGCAAACCAATCGCCAACATCATATTAAATGAAGAGATACTTAACGCAATTCTACTAAAATCAGAGGCAAAACAAGGCTGCTCAGACTCTCCCTATCTATTCAATATAGTACTTGAAGTTCTAGGTAGAGCAATAAGACAACTAAGGGAAATCAAGGTGATACACATTGGAATGGAAGAAGTCAAAGTATTGTTATTTGTGGATTGCATGATGCTATATGTAAGTGACCCCAAAAATTCTACTAGAGAAACTTTATAGCTAATGAATACTTTAAGAAATGTGACTTGATATGAAATTAAAAATATTGGTAGCAGTCTTTTATATAAATGATGTATTTGTATAATTTACAATAGCCATGAATTTGTATATCTTGGAATAACTCTGTCCAACTATTTAAAGAGTTGTGTGACAAGAACTTCAAATATCCAAAGAAAGAAACTGAAGAAGATATCAGAAGATGAAAGTATCTCCAATGTTCTTGGATCAGTAGGATTAACATGGTGAAAATACCCGTCATAGCAAAAGCAATCTACAGATTCAATGTAATTCCCATCAAAATCCAAGACAATTATCGGTAGACCATTTCAACATTATATGGTATAACAAAAATTCTAGGATAGATAAAACAAAATTAAACGCTAAAAGAATTTGTGGAGGTATTACAATCCCTGACTTCTCACTATTCACCGGAGTGATAGTAATAAAAACCACACATTATTGGTTTAGAAACAGACATGTTACTCAATGAAATTGAATCCAAAACACTAAAATAATTCCACATACCTATAGACACTTGATTTTTGAGAAAGAAGGCACAACAATTCAATGGTAAAAAGAAAGCACCTTTAACAAGTGGTACAGGTCTACCTTGATGCCAACATATAGAAGAATGAAAATAGATTTATCTATCACTCTGCAAAAAACTAAAGTCCACGAATTTCAAAACCCTAAACATAAAACAAAATATACTAAATCTGGGGAATATATTAGCACAGAAAAATTAAACAGCCTTGAGGTCATTGGTACAGAAGAAAATTTTCTGAACAGAACAATACTGGCTCAGGATTTAAGATTAACAATTGATAAATGGGACCTCATGAAACTAAAATGCGTCTGTAAGGCAAAGGATAAAAAGGGCACACATACAATCACACACACACACACACACACACACACACACACACAGATACACACAGACACACACAGACACACACACACACACACATACACACACACACACACACACACACACCAGCCTACAGAATCACAGATTGAGAAAAAGTACTAACTCTATATCGGACAGAGAGCTCATATTCAAAATTTGTAAAGTACTCAGAACATTACACACCAACAAACCAAAAATCCTTCTTAACAAAGGGGGGTACAGAACTAAAAAAGTGAGTTTTTTGCTTTGTTTTGTTTTGTTTTTGTTTGTTTGTTGTTTAGTTTTTGTTTTGTTTTGTTTTGTTTTGTTTTGTGACAGGGTTTCTCTGTATATCCCTGGCTGTTCTGGAACTCATTCTGTAGATCAGGCTGTCCTCAAACTCAGAAATCTTCCTGCTTCTGCCTCCCATGTGCTGGGATTAAAAGTGTGTGCCAGCGCTGCCCAGCTAAACAGTTGATTCTTAAGATAGGAATCTTGAATGGCTGAGAAGCACATATAAAGTTCAATACCTTTAATAATCAATAAAATGCAATTCAGAAAGATTCCATTTCACACCCATCAGAATTTTTAATCAATTGCTAAAAAAGTGATACCAGATGTTATTGAGGATGTGGAGCAAGAGAAACACCTTTCTGTTGCTGTTGGGAGTGTAAGCTTGTACAACCACTCTGGAAATCAATTTGGGGGTTTCTCAGAATGCAAGCAATAGCTCTATCTCAAGATCTATAATATTCCTGGGCATATACCCAAAAGATACTACAGGGAAACTTGCTCAACTTTGTTCATAGCAGCTTTATTTATCATATCCAGAAACTGGAAACAACCTGGATATTTCTCTATGGAAGAATGGATGAAGAAAATGTGGTACACATTTTTCTACACAATTTCATTATCCAGCCATTAAAATCAAAGACATCATGAAGTTTACAGGCAAATTGATTGATCTTGAAAATATCATCATGATTTAGGTAAACTAGAGCCGGAAAGACATATATAGTATGTCTTCAGTGGACATTAGCCAGTAAGTGCAAGATAACCATTCTATAATCCACAGAGTCAAAGGAACTGAATAATAAGGTGGTCCCAATGTAGGATGACTGAATCTCCTTCAGAAGGGAAAACTAAATATTCATTGGAGATAGACTAAAATAGACAACTGGACAGGAGAGGAGTTGAAGAGGAAAATACAGGTTCTAATCAAGTGGGGTGGGGACAGCGAGGCCTGGAAGTGAGAATGAAAACTAGTGTATGGAGGGCAACATCTCTTGTGACTAGTTGGTGGCCTGGAATGGGAGAAGATATGGGGAGTTTATCATGATAAGCTCAACTTAGATTCCTACCAGAGGGAGATACTGAGACTGACATAGTCACTACTTATAGCCAGACAGGACTTCCAGAGGAAGAAAATGGATGTCATTCCACCCACAAAATCTTCAAACTAAAATTGGTCTATTCTAAAATATGTGCAAGGATAAAGACTGAGGAGAGACTGAGGGAACAGCCAAGCAATACTGTCCCAAGTTGAGATCCATCTTATGAGAGATGAAACCCATAACACTATTAAAGATACTCTATTAAACTTGCTTGCAGAGAGGACCCTAACATAACTGTCTCCTGAGGGATTCATCCAGCAGGTGAAGGGCAGATGCAGAAACCTACAACCAGGCTGATCCTTGGGAGCTTTGTAAAGGAGTTGAAGATAAAAGTGAGCAAGTCAGAGGGGTCGAAGACACCACAAGGAATCCTAGAGAGTCAACTCACCTGTGGCCATGAGGACTTAGAACCTTGACCACTAACCGGGGAGCAAGCAGGAGCTGGACCTAGAGCCCCTACACATCTGTGCCAAATGTACAGCTTTGTGTTCATATGTTTTCCCTAATAAGTAAAATGGGGGCTGTCTCAGTCTCTATTCCTTGCAGTTGGATCCTCTCTCCCATACTTGGACAGCTGGGATGGGGCACATGCAAGAACTCAAGAGGAGCTCCCCTTCTCTGAAAAGAGGGGTAGTGGCAATGGGGGAGGCATTCATAAAGGTGTGACTGGGAAAGTAGGAGGGGCAGAGATCTGGAGGTAAATTGAATATAAAAATTAAAATTAAAAATTATAATATTTTTGATGAAATAGTAACACATGCATAAAATGTAAAATATCTTCAAAAAAATTTTGATGGATAATACAGAAATGAAACATAAATGAATGTACCACATATGAAAATATTGATCCAGTGTTCAAACTATACATAAAATGAGAAGAAATATCTGTGGTTAAAAATGGAAGTATTAACTATAATCTTTTATGCCACGTAAAAATTACAAAACATTTTTGCCACAGAAAGAAAATTTTATTCTATGTTCTTTGTCTTATGTATGAACTGTTGTTCAACAAATACTCTAAAAATATAGTCAATCAAATTCTATGTAGCAAATAGTGGTGAATTAGATTCTTTTTGTTTCTTCCTTTAACTCTCTTATTCTTCATCTACCCTTTTCTTTCCTGTTCATTTACTGTCTCTGTCTCTCCTCTTCCCTCTCTTGTTTTCTTGGTTTCTCCCACTGCATTTTTCCTATCTATATCTATTATGAAATAGTTGCTCATCTGGTTATACAGGTCAGGAGACACATGATGTGCTATTAACAACATCAAGAGTTGGAAAGATAGAATCCTCATCTCTAAATCTCATCTTGGATGAAAATTTGAAAAGTGAAGACACTGGTGTGGTGAATGCCAGTCCAAGAGTAAGACTGATGCTGCATTAAAAGTTGACAATCAGCATCTGAATAAGAAGAGTCCCTTATTCCTTCAGTTGTCTCTCTAATAAAATGCTCAATTAGCTGATCTATACTAACTCACACCGGGGAAGACTAATTGCTTTCCTGGTTTCAGTACTTCTCAAACACTGTCACTGATATACTCTTAAATGATTTTCAAAATCGCTATCAAATTGAGACATAAAAATCAACTATGAAATCTGTAAAGCAAATTGTCTAGTTATTCAAAAGTAGGTTTAATGTATTATTTTATAGATTGCATAAATCATGTAGGACTGTTCAGTGGGTTCCCTTTCCAATAATTTACACAGGATGTGGATGATGGTATAGATGAAAAAAGCAGGAATGTTTAAAGAGTATTGCAGATCAACAGACCAGTCTTGTCAATGATCTCAACATTCTGAGAAATGAATTCATAAATTTCAAAAGTGCATAATGTAATGTAAATTTTGCATTGCAATGTTATGTAAAGCACCATGCTGTACAAGAACAATAGAAAAGGAAGAAGATTTTAATAAGTCAGTGATGATTCTTTTTTATGTTTATGAATTTTTAAACCTTGCTGCATTATGTTGAGGACACAGTAACAGATGTGGATTTCCCTACAGAGGACTTCTAGCTTCACTACGCAAGCAACAAGATTTATTTGCCTCATCAAGAAAATGTATGGTAGGTCAGAAAACATAACCCTTTGGGGCTCTTAGTCATTAAAAAAACATATGAAGTTTTCTGCTCCTAAGAATTCCAAATAACTGTTCTCATTTTTTCCCCAGGGAGAGGTAAAGACTTTAAACTGAAAGATGGGGTAAAGAAACTTATCCATGAACCATTAAAAATGTTTATGATGATTCATTGGTGAAAAGCATGAAATATTAACAGAAATAATATAAATAGTCATTGCAAAATATAAGACTTATTTAAATTTTTATTTAACAATACATTCTTTCTATCTTAATGTTTTAGATAATGTACTGAAAATAATAAAAATAAATTATTAAAAATGAGCAAAATGTATGTTCAAGTTGTATTATCTACAAAAATATTTACACAATTTTATATAGCTGATTTAAACTAAGACATTAATTTTGAAATACCATGAGGACAAATTTTATTCTATTTTTTTGCTTTGTTTGAATTTTTTTTATTTTATATTAACATTTTAATACAATATATTTTGATGGTATTCTTTTCTTTCTTCCATGTCTTCAAGATTCCCCCACTTTATTTGCCTCAATTTCACGTGCTTTATTTTTCTAAGAAAAAAAAGCAAATGCATTAAATCAACAAAATAAAAAAATGGAAAAACCCATACCTTAAATAAGTCGTGTCTTTAACAATAAGATCTTTCTGTCCAGATATAGAGGGCAGTCAATAGCATAACCAGTAGTTTATGAAGTGAGGGTATGCTTTATGTGATCTATTATTAGTAATAGAGGTTTTATGTGGTAGCACAAGATGTCTCATTGGGGCATTGTCCTTAAAATTAAAAATGATTACCCAATTTTAAATTTCTTACACATGTTTATGTTTTAGGAAGCCTCAACATTATTAATTTCCCATGGAGCATGTTTATGTATTCCTTCCATCATCAATATCTTTATCCTAGTTCCACACTTGAAACTACTATTCGAGTTCTCCCAATCTCTCAATAAATACATATTCTATTTCCCATCACTGCATATATCTACCTGACTCTCTAGTAACTTACATTTTATGTAATTTCTGTGTTTGAGATGCAGAAGAACAGACACAGTGTGCATACATTTATATGATGATATTAGCTTCTAAATCAATGATACCCAAACTTCAACCCATGAAACTCATATGACCATTTATAAGGTTGATAGACTGATTTGTCCTTGTCAACATTCCCTCCTGTACTCTGACCTCTTAATATCATTCCCATTTTACATTTCTTTTTTAGTTTTCTAGTTATCCTTTTGTAACATTATATTTTATTTTACCTTTCTTGGAAGAACCTATACCTTCTCCCCTAGGCCATCACTCCCTTATTGAAACTCTGCATATTTGAACTGTAACTTGCATATCTGAAATAGAAACATTAAAGTCCACATATAGAGAAACCTGCAATGCATGTCATTTTTTGGTCCGCATTAACTTACTGAAGATGATTGTTTCTAACTATGCCTATTTATATGCAAGGTTAAAAATTTAATTTTCTTAATAACTGAATAGTATTATATTGTCTAAACAAAAAACAAATCATAACCCATTCAACATCTGAGTGATTGGCTGTTTCCAATTTTGGGCTAATTTGAACTATATATAAAAGAACATAAATGAGCAAGGATCCCATAGTAGATTTTCCTTTCTATCTATACCCCAGAGTATTACAGCTGCATCTTGTGGTAGATCTGTTTTCAGTGCTTTGAATTTTTTAGTTCATTTTAAGCTTACATGGTAGAAATCACATAAGCTCCTGATATGTTGATTTTATACTAAAGGTCAAACTTATTATTAATATTGTGACAGAATAAGCCTAATTATAATATCATAATGATCTCATTTATTGATGGTTTTCACTCATATTAGTGTCTTTGACCTTAGGGTAGCCCCAGGCATTATTTACCTTCTTGTATTAACAGATGGTGCATGAACAGTCAGGTGAGCAATGAGTCTGATTAATTTCTTTTTTTATTGAATTTTTTTTTTTTTTACATTTCAAATGATTTTCCCTTTTCTGGGTCCATACTCCCTGCAAGTCCCATAAGCCCTCTTCCCTCCCCCTGTTCCTCCATCTACCCCTTCCTGCTTCCCTGTTCTGGAATTCCCCTATACTCTTGCACTGAGTCTTTCCAGAACCAGCGGTCACTCCTCCATTCTTTTTGGACATCATTTAATATGTGGATTATTACTTGGGTATTCAAAGTTTCTAGGCTAATATCCACTTATCAGTGAGTGCATACCATGATTGATCTTTTGAGGCTGGGTTACCTCACTTAGTATGATGTTCTCCAGCTCCATCCATTTGTCTAAGAATTTCATAAATTCATTGTTTTTAATGGCTGAATAGTACTCCATTGTGTAAATACACCACATTTTTGTATCCATTCCTCCGTTGAAGGACACCTGGGTTCTTTCCAGCTTCTGGCTACTACAAATAGGGCTGCTATGAACATAGTGGAGCATGTGTCCTTATTGCATGCTGAAGAATCCTCTGGATATATGCCCAGGAGTGGTATAACTGGGTCCTCAGGAAGGGTCATGCCCAGTTTTCTGAGGAACTGCCAGACTGATTTCAAAAGTGGTTGCACCATCTCGCAATCCCACCAGCAGTGGAGGAGTGTTCCTCTTTCTCCACATCCTCGCCAACACCTGCTGTCTCCTGAGTTTTTGACCTTAGCCATTCTGACTGGTGTGAAGTAAAATCTCAGGATTGTTTTGATTTGCATTTCCTTAATGATTAATGATGTTGAACATTTCTTACGGTGTTTCTCACCTCTCTGAAGTGGATTAATATAGTTAAAATGGCCATCTTGCTAAAGGCAAACTACAGATTCAATGCTATCGCCATAAAAATCTCAACACAGTTCTTCATAGAGCTAGAAAGAGCAATTCTCAAATTCATCTGGAATAACAAAAAACCCAGGATAGCTAAAACTATTCTCAACAGTAAAAGAACTTCAGGGAGATTCAGTATCCCAGACTTTAAGCTTTACTACAGAGCAATAGTGATAAAAACTGCATGGTATTAGTACAATGTCAGGCAAGTGGATCAATGGAATAGGATTGAAGACCCAGAAATGAACCCACACACCTATGGTCACTTGATCTTCGACAAAGGATCTGAAAGCATCCAGTGGAAAAAAGATAGTCTTTTCAACAAATGGTGCTGGTTTGTTTGGAGGTCAGCATGCAGAAGAATGTGAATCGATCCATTCTTATCTCCTTGCACTAAGCTCAACTCCAAATGGATCAAGGACCTCCACATAAAACCTGACACACTGAAACTAATAGAAAAGAAACTGGGGAAGACCCTGGAGGACATGGGCACAGGGGAAAAGTTCCTGAATAGAACACCAATAGCTTATGCTCTAAGATCAAGAATTGACAAATGGGATCTCATAAAACTACAAAGTTTCTGTAAGGCAAACGACACTGTCAAAAGGACAAAACGTCAACCAACAGATTGGAAAAGGATCTTCACCAACCCTAAATCTGACAGAGGAATAATATCTTATATATACAAAGAACTCAAGAAGGTAGAACCCAGAGAACCAAATAACCCCATTGAAAAATGGGGTATGGAGCTAAACAAAGAATTTTCACATGGAGTCTAATTTCAGAAATTCCGTACTTTGTGATATTGAAAGACTAAAATAGTCAATGTTTCTAAATATGGATCAAATTTGCTTCCATGCTAATTTCATAGTGATCAAAGCATTTATATTTTACTCAAACTGGCATAGAATTCAAAGGTGGAAAGGTAGTTTACTAAGTAAAAGCACATGAAGCCAAAGCTTTTGACCTGAGATGTACCCTCAATACTATATATTGGAATCAGAGAACTAAGAAGAAATGTTTCCTACTTCCACATATACACCTTAGCATCTCTCTCTGTCTCTCCCCCTCTCTCTCCCTCTCCATCTCTCCCCCCTCTCTCTCTCCCTTACACACACACACACACACACACACAATCACAAAAGATGAATAAAGTTGTATAATTTAAATAGTAAAACAAAATGACAATGAAGAAAAAAACATAGGCAAATTAAAACCTAAAAATAAAATAACTCAGTTACGGACAAGTATTAAATGGAAATGTTCAATAGAACAGGTGATTTAATAGCCTAGAGAGTGACGCCTTTTGGTACATGTTTAAGTATGTGATCTTCATTTGTCTCAGTTTTTCATGTATTCTGGTAATTTGAAAAATGAACACTTATTGAGCACAGAACTTGTGGGAGCAGCTAATAAGTGTTTGGTTTAATACCACAAGTGGGTACCCAAGTCCTAGACTGCTGTGATGGCCAAAAACACAGAATGGTTAGACTAAAGACTGAGACCAAGGCTAAAGGCAAATATTCTGCTGTACTCATATATATGTGCATTCTTCATTAGTCATCATAAAGTTTTCCTTCATCAGCAGATGGGAGTGGATACAGTGATACACAGAAAGACATTATGGAGAAAAAAGCATAAATTGCAGGTCTTCCTAGGTTCCTTCCCCTCAGAGCTGTTAGAATGTCACAGACAAGTGATAAGAAAGATTGAAAGTGTCAGAGAAGATAGAGAACATAAGACCTTTGTCCAGTGACACAATTAAACTGGGCTCATATGAGCTCACAGAATCTTAAAAGGCAAGTACAGGACCTACATGGGTTTGTACTAGGTTCTCTGCAAGTAAGTTATGGTTATGAGATTGGTGGATTTTTGAGACTCCCAAAAGTGAGAGCAGGGCAGCTGGAGAGATGACCCAACAGATAACACCACTAGCTGTTCTTCCAGAGTTCCTGAGTTCAAATCCCAGCAACCACATGGCAGTTCACAGCCATCTGTAATGGTATCTGATGCCCTCTTCCTATGTGTCTGAGGAGAGTAACACTGTACACAGACATACATTAAACAAACAAACAAGAGTGAGAGCAGGTATTCTTTGACTTGTTTGTCTGCTCCTCCTATTGGGTTACCTAGTCCACCTTCAGTATGGGATTTTGGCTTGTTTTATAGCATCTTGTTTTGTTGAGTTTTGTTGTTATCTCTTGGAAGCCTGCTCTTTTCTGAAGAGTAAAAGACTAGAGTTGATCTGAGGGAGATGGGAGGTAAGAAGTATATGGAAGAAGTAGAATGAATAGAAACTAGTCAGGGCGTATTTTATAAAAGAAGAATTTAATTAAAACAACTCAAAAATTCACAAAAAAAGAAAATGACTATTTTTGATCCTAGTATGAATATAAGGAGTATCCACACATGATGACATTACTAAACTCAGGAATATTTTCCCTGTGGCAGTTCTAAACGGCCAACATTAGCCACAAAGATTCCTCTTGTCAATATTTTGCACCTCTTATTAGGTCACCTTTGTTTAAAGAGATAAACATCTAGAAGCCCTAACATTCTTAGCATAGTTTTGCTATGAGAAATAATAATGCATGCTACTGTTTATTCTATTGTCTTGTCATTTGTCCAAAAGTAATGCTTTGGAATGAGGCAAGGTCTGTGCTTAGATGCACATCATGTTTCCTGCAGTTGTCTACCAAGATGTCAGTTCAGGAAGATATGTGCAAAATGTATATAACCAAATCCATTTCGTATGCAGTCATTCACAATAGTATGTGTTAATACTTCTATAGTTAGCAATGTGAAGCTAAAGGACAGAAAAACATGTGTTCAGCATTTTGAATGAGAATATTAAGAATCAATAAAAGTCTAATAACTTCTTTATGATCCATAAAATTGGATAGCATTATATGTGCAGGTGTATCGTGTGCATGCATGTGTGTATGAGAGACAGAGAGAGAAAGAGAAAGAGAGAATGTTTAATTTGCATTTATATCTATATACAACATATATTTATGGTCCTCAATGTGGTCAAATAGAACACTGGACCTCCTGGAACTTGAATTACAGATAGTCCTGAGCCACCCTGCTGAGATCTGAATCCTAGTTCTCTGAAAGAGTAGCCAGTGCTGTTAATTCCTGCGGCATCTCTCCAGCCCCATGGCTTGCCTTATTCTACAAAGATGAATTAACAGAACATGGCCAGCTCTTATCAAGCTTGGAGACAGAATAGGATGCTGATTAGGAGGTGATTTTATAAAGAAGAGAAACATAAAGGTAGATATTCAACATATCAGAAGGGAACAGGTAGTAGATACTCTCAGCCAAGTACAAGCAGAGATAAATAGAGTAAATGTCTCTCACTGTCTTATCTGTTAATGGATATTTATT
The DNA here is from genome assembly GCF_947179515.1 of Apodemus sylvaticus. NCBI lineage: Eukaryota > Metazoa > Chordata > Mammalia > Rodentia > Muridae > Apodemus > Apodemus sylvaticus. The sequence goes on along the minus strand of NC_067479.1, from coordinate 36,804,210 downwards.
GGCCAAACACAGAGAGGTAGACCTCAAAGCAGGATACTGATGTGTATCTATGTATTTATTTCCTCAATGAAGAGTCCTCTTTGTAAAAAAGAAAGTTTCCATCAAAGTGGTCTAAAACACCAATTTAAAGGCAGTCTGAAAGTGAATGGGTAGGTAGAATTATTTCAGATTTAAAACAAATTATGTCAGCCATGATACAGATATTTGAATAGACTAAAATCTGATACATCTATACTTCCTACTGTTCTAGACTACATGTTTAGTAATTTTGGTGTAAGACAAAATCAATCCATCCATTTGGCTATTATTATTGTTCACTTTCAATGTGGAATTCCTAGAATCATACAGTTCTCACAATTGGTTGATATGGCCAAAGGATATTTTCATACTTCAGGCCAAGGGAATTTTCGTCACATCTCTTAATGATAGGTTATATAGTCATTTACTCTAAAGCTATTGTCAAGACTTTGAAATGTTACTTTAAAAAGCCCTATCTCACAATGAAAGAGGGCCTCCATTGAACACACCAACTGAAAATTAACTATGTTTCTGATGTGATGCAATTTAGAACACAAGTAGTCTCTATTGCTTGGGCATCACTATGGAAGCATTCTGTAACTTTTCTGAGATAATGTTTTCCTTTCTTCTTCAGTTGTTTATTGGTTAATAGAGTTATTCTTTGTTGTTCTGATATGTATGACTTCAAAATTATAGGTATAGGAATACTAACATCTTTATTTGTTGTAGAATACAGATAGGTTCCTGTTCTTCCCTTTTCAATATTTCAGTGAAGTATCCTTCATAATGTATTTTCTTTCTGTTTTAAGCGTTGGGTCTGAAAAATATTTCAAATTGTTCTCTGTTCACACAAGCTCCAGACACACACCAGTAGCTCAATGAATAAAGCTTTATACACATTTCATTGAATCTTTCTTATGTAATTCTAGTGACATTTCCAGAACAGTGAAAAACTACCAATCAGATATAAGCCTTATTCAATATGAAACATGACATTTATATCTCAAGTAAGCCTACGCTCAGTCATCTGGATATTTCTGGCTTTGTTTCATTTCTTTATTTAAGTTTAATATCTTACTTGCCTATAACTAATACATAGAACCTGTGTTTTCTAGGCATCTTATTTATTTGTTTGAGGACAATATTTCCTGTGGTACTTATTTTCTAAAGTTCACAAACACACATGCAGATGTGTTCACATGAAGTATTAATTTGCTCTATGTCTATGTATTTTTCTTGTAATTGTACATTCAGGATCAGTTTTATAAACAAATGGCTAAGCAAACATTGGATATTTTCAGAATAATTTGAAGCATGGGATATTATTTCTCTAATATTTTTTGGTTGAAGTAGTGCAGGAAGCCAACTATACACCCAACAGCCAGCGAGGAGAGGAGGAGCCAGCCTGCACAGGTGAGAGTGGCCCTGCAGATTGGACGATCCCATTCAGAGGCCTCTGGCAAGAGCCTTCTTGTTGGTTTCTGCCTCCAGATTGGGAACACCCCCAGGCACAGTGGGCAATCTCCAAGTGGCACAGAAAGTCAACTATACACCCGGCAACCTGTGGGGAGGAGAGAACCAGCACAGTACAATCTGCATCCAGATATGATCAGGGCCACAGAGCTACATACCCAAATACAAGAGAGTATGTTTCGGCAGCCATCTTTGCTTCTGTGACTGTGTAACAGATTGGTAGGCAGGGTTCACCAGAGTATAGGATCACTTGGGACACACCCCACCAGAACTTCACCTGTACCCAGGAACTCAGCAGCACTACAGCAATTTGTGCCAGGGGAAAGCAGGTCACTCATGGTTGCTGAAATAGACCTGCAGTCACACAGAAGGGGCAAGCACCAGCCAGTTACAGCAGTCCCAAATAACACCAGAGATAAACAGATGGCAAAAGACAAACTTGGGAACTTTGCTAACAGAAATTAAGGCAATATGGGTCCATCTAAACCCAATTCTCCCACAACAGCAAGTCCGGGATACCCCAATACACCAGGAAGCAAGATTTGGATTTAAAATCACAGGTCATGATGCTGATGGAGGGCTTCATGGAGGGTTTCAAGAAGGATATAAACAACTCCCTTAAAGAAATACAGGAGAACACAAATAAACAGGGAGAAGCCATTGAAGAATTAAGTGAAAACACAACAATACAGGTGAAGAAAATAAACAATGCCACTCAGGATCTAAAGAAGGAGGCAGAAACAATAATGAAATCACATAGGGAGACAACTCGGGACATAGAAAACCTAGGAAAGAAGTCAGGAAACAGGGATCCAAACATCAAAAACAGAATACAAGAGATAAAAGAAAGAATCTCAGATGCAGAAGATACCATAGAAAGCATGGATACAAGAGTCAAAGAATATGAAAATTGCAAAAATCCCCTGTCCAAAAATACCCAGAAAATACAGGACAAAATGAGAAGGCCAAACCTAAGGATTATAGGTATAGAAGAGAGTCAAGATTTCCAACTTAAAGGGCCAGTAAATTTCTTCAACAATATTATAGAAGAAAACTTCCCTAACCTAAAGAAAGAGATGCCCATGAACATACAAGAAGCCTATGGAGCTCCAACTAGATTTGGCCAGAAAAGAAATTCATCCCATCACATAATAATTAAAACACCAAATGTACTAAACAAAGAAAGAATATTAAAAGCAGTAAGGGAAAAAGGTCAAGTAACATATAAAGGTACACCTATCAGAATTACACCTGATTTCTTACCAGAGACAATGAAAACCAGAAGAGCCTGGGCAGATGTCATGCAGATCCTAAGGGAACACAAATGCCAACCCAAACTGCTATATCCCGCAAATCTCTCAATAACTGTAGATGGAGAAACCAGGGTTTTTCATGACAAAAACAAATTTACAAAGTATCTTTCCACAAATCCAGCCATTCAAAGGATAATGAATGGAAAATATCAACAAAAGGAGAGAAACTAGACAGAATGATGGAAAGCAAGAAATTAATCTTCTTTCAACAAATCCAAAAGAAGATAACAACACAATATATCAAAATTAGCAGGAAGCAACAATCATTATTCCTTAATATCTCTTAACATAAATGGACTCAATTCCCCAGTAAAAAGACATAGACTAACAGACTGGATTCATAAACAAACCCAACATTTTGCTGCACACAGGAAACACATCTCAGTGTCAAAGACAAACACTACCTCAGCGAAAAAGGCTGGAAAACAGTTCTCCAAGCAAATCGTCCCAGGAAACAAGCTGGAGTAGCCATTCTAATATCCGATAAAATAGATTTTCAACCAAAACTCAGCAAAAAAGACACAGATGTATACTTTATACACATCAAAGGAAAAATCTACCAGGAAGAACTCTCAATTTTGAACATTTTTGCCCCAAATACAAGGGCACCAGCATTCGTAAAGGAAACCTTACTAAAGTTTAAAGCACACATTGCACCATACACAATAATTGTGGGGGACTTAAACACCCCACTCTCTTCAATGGACAGATCAAGGAAACACAACCTAAACAGAGTCAAAGTGAAATGAACAGAAGTTTTGGACCAAATGGGTTTAATAGATATCTATAAAACATTTCATCCCTCATCAAAATAGTATACCTTATTCTCAGCACCTCATGGTACCCTCTCCAAAACTGACCATATAATTGTTCACAAAACAGACCTCAACATATACAAAATCAAACTAATTCCATGCTTCCTATCAGATCACTATGGAATAAGGGTGGTTATTCCACAACCAACAACAGAAACAACAAAAACAACAGAAAGCTCACATACACATGGAAGCTGAACAATGCTCTACTCAATGATATCTTGGTCAAAGAAGGAATAATAGAAGAAATCAACGACTTTCTAGAATTTAATGAAAATGAAGTCACAACATACCCAAATTTATGGGACACGATGAAAGCAGTGCTAAGAGGAAAACTCATAGCTCTGGGTGCCTACAAAAAAGAAGCTGGAGAGAACGTACACTAGCAGTTTAACAGTACACCTAAAAGCTTTAGAACAAAAAAAAGCTAATACACACAAGAGGAGGAATACAAGGCAGGAAATCATCAAACTCGGGGCTGAAATCAACCAAGTTGAAATAAAAAGAACTATACAAAGAATCAGCAAAAGCAGATGCTGGTACTTTGAGAAAATCAACAAGATAGATAAATCTTTAGCCAGACAAGGCAGAGTCCATTGAAACCCTATCTGAATTAACAAAATCAGAAATGAAAAGGGTGAAATAACAACAGAAACTGAGGAAATTAAAAAAAGTATCATATCCTACTATAAAAGCCTATAATCAACACAACTGGAAAATCTGGATGAAGTGTACAGTTTCCTAGACAGATACCAACTACCAAAATTTAATCAGGATCAGATAGATCATCTAAATTGTTCCATAATCCCTAAAGAAATAGAAGTGGTCATTGACAGTCTCCCAACCAAAAAAAGCACGGGACCAGATGGCTTTAGTGCAAAATTCTATCAGACATTCAAAGGAGGCCTAATGCCAACACTCTTCAAACTATTCCATAAAATAGAAACAGAAGGAACATTACCCAACTCATTCTATGATGCCGCAATTTCACTGATACCAAAATTGCACAAAGGTTCAACATAAAAAGAGAACCTTAGACCAATTTCCCTTATGAATGTCAATGCAAAAATACTCAATAAAATTCTTGCCAACCAAATCCAAGAACACATCAAGACAATCATTAACCACAATCATGTAGGCTTCATTCCAGGGATGCAGGGATGGTTCAATATATGGAAGTCCATCAATTGAATCCACCACATAAACAATGTTCTTTCCTCTTGGAAAGAACAGGAATTTAAGGCCCAGACCTAAACATAATAAAAGCAATATATAGCAAACCAGTAGCCAACATAAAGTTGCAAACTAAATGGGACAAACTTGAAGAAATCCCACTAAAATCAGGGACTAGAAAAGGCTGCCTCTCTATATATATTTATTCAGTATAGTACTTTAAGTTCTAGCCAGAGTAATTAGAAAATAAAAGGAGGTCAAAGGGATACAAATTTGAAAGGAAGAAGTCAAACTATCAGTATTTACAGACTATATGGTAGTATACTTAAATGACCCATAAAACTCCACAAGAGAACTCCTACAGCTGAAAAACAACTCCAGCAATGTGGCTGGATATAAATGTGGCTGGAATAAAATGTGGATGATTATAAGCAAATCTGTTGCCTTTCTATACTCAAAAGATAAACAGACTGAGAAAGAAATTAGGGATATGACACCCTTCACTATAGCCACAAACAATATAATGTATCTTGATGTGACTGTCACCAAACAAGTGAAAGATCTGTATGACAGAAACTTCAAGTCTTTGAAGAAAGATATCGAAGAAGACCTCAGGAGATGGAAAAAACTTCCATGCTCTTGCATTGGCAGGATTAATATATCAAAAATTGCCATCTTGCTAAAAGCAATCTACAGATTCAGCGTAATCCCCATCAAATTCCCAACTCAGTTCTTCATAGAGGTAGAAAGAGCAATTCTCAAATTCATTTGGAATAACAAAAAACTCAGGATAGCTAAAACTATCCTCAACAGTAAAAGAACTTCCGGGGAATCAGTATCCCCAACCTCAAGCAGTACAACAGAGCAATAGTGATAAAAACTGCATGGTATGGGTACAGTGACAGGCAAGTTGATCAATGGAATAGAATTGAAGGCCCGGAAATGAACCCACAGAATTTTGATCACTTGATCTTTGACAAGGAAGCTACAACCATCCAGTGGAAAAAAGATAGCCTTTTCAACAAATCGTGCTGGTTCAACTGGAGGTCAGCATGCAAAATTATGCAAATTGATCCATTCTTATCTCCTTGTACCAAGCTCAAGTCCAATTGGATCAAGAACCTCCACATAAAACCAGACATACTAAAACTAATAGAAAAGAAACTGGGGAAGACCCTTGAGGACATGGACACAGGGGGAAATTTCCTCACCAGAACACCAATAGCTTATGCTCTAAGATCAAGAATTGACAAATGGGACCTCATAAAATTACAAAGTTTCTGTAAGGCAAAGGACATTGTCAAAAGGACAAAATGGCAATAAACAAATTGGGAAAAGGTCTTTACCAACACTACCTTCAACAGAGGACTTATATCCAAGAACTCAAGAATGTAGATTCCAGAGAGCCAAATAACCCCCTTAAATTGGGGTATAGAGCTAAACAAAGAGTTTGCACCTGAGGAATATCGAATCACTGAGAAGCACCTAAAGAAATGTTCGGCATCCTTAGTCATCAGGGAAATGCAAATAAAAATGGCCCTGAGATTATACCTCATACCAGTCAGAATGGGTAAGATCAAAAACACAGGAGAAAACAGGTACTGGCAAGGATGTGGAGAAAGAGGAACACTCCTCCACTGCTGATGAGGTTGGAAGTGGAGGAGTACAACCACTCTGGAAATCAATCTGGCAGTTCCTCAGAAAACTGGGAATGATATTTCCGGAGGACCCACTATACCACTCCTGGGAATATACCCAGAGGATTCTCCAGCATGTAATAAGGTCACATGCTCCACTATGTTTATCGCAGTCCTATTTATAATAGAAAGAAGCTGGAAAGAACACAGATGTCCCTAAATGGAGGAATGGATACAGAAAATGTGGTATATGTACACAATGGAGTACTATTCAGCAATTAGAAACAATGAATTCATGAAATTCTTAGTCAAATGGATGGAGCTGGACAACATCATCCTAATGTGAGGTAATCCAGTCTCAAAAGAACACTCATGGTATGCATTCACTGATAAGCAGATATTAGCGTAGAAGCTTGGAATACCCAAGACACAATTCTCATATCAAATGATGCCCAAGAAGGAAGGATTAGCCCCTGGTCCTGGAAAGCTCAGTGCATCAGTATAGAGGAATACCAAACAGGGAAGTGGGAAGGGGTGGATGGAGGAACAGGGGAATGGAAGAGGGCGTATGGGACTTTCAGGTAGGGGGGGGATCCAGGAAAGGGAAAATCATTTGAAATTTAAATGAATATATCAAATTTAAAAAAATAAAATATTTTTTATTGTTGCCTAAGTCAAATAGTTAATTCCACAAATACTGAAATGTTTCTTAAAATATTCATTTTCTCTTAATTAAAAAATTAATAATTTGGTCTAGAGATATGGATCAGTGGTTAAAAGCTCTAACTGCACTTCAAGAAGTCCTGAGTTCAATTCCCAGCCACCACATGGTAGCTCATAACCATCTGTGATAGGATCTGAACCATCTTCTGAAGATAATGACAGTATACTTACACATATAAAATAAATAAATATTTATAAAAGGGAAAAAAGACATCACAGTGGTAAAACAAATTAAATATTTCCTTTTATGTTTTATTTATATATATTCTGAATATTGCCCCTCTCCAAGAGTTTTTCACCCCATCCCCAATCTCCTTCTCCTGAGGGGTTGCTCCTCCATTCATCCACCCACTCCTTACACCCATATGCTCTTTCAAGTACACAAACTTCACTTTTACCCATGAAAATTACTGTTGTAATTGACAAAATACTAAATGCTTTCCTTTGAAAATCCATAAGAGAAAATGTATTTGCTGAGATGTTTATTATTAGTATGAAGGTATATAAGCATCAAGCAGAAAGAAGAGTGAAGTGGAATTTTCTCGTTTCTTTGAAAACTCGGTTGTATCACTGGAAATTGTCTTGGTAGAGGATATCTTGATGAAGCAGACGTAGGACAGGGCATGTGATGTTTTGCTGGAGTGGACTTTTGAGAGCACACTTAACGTTTGGAAAGAGTATAAATGGAACAGATAAAAACTGAGAAGGAGTGAGGTACCTCAGGCATTGAGATACCATGTCACACTTTGGGGTCCTCACTGGTCTTCTCTAGCCTTTGCTAGCCACACAATGTTTAGCTAGCTCAGCAAAGCTTCACCGGTCATACAGCACTTTGCTGGGCTCCTTTATTCAAGGGTTTTTGCTGGTCTTCACATCACAGAGAGAAATGTGCCAATAACTGATTGCTGAGATATCTGCTGATTCTTACCATTTCATCAGAGCCTGTGGTTTCTGCTGGGTGGAGAAGCTGCTACTGATTCATCTTTGATGTTTGTTATTGGACTGGATTGCTGGCACCTTGACAAGGAAGAGAGAAATCGCCCTGAAAAGCTATTTCTAAACAAGTCCACAAATTCCGTTTGCTATTAACTTTCTTTCTCACCAACCTGTAGCTTATGAGATATGAGGGAAGTTGAAACACCCAAGAATATGAGGAATCTCAAATGACTGAGAAGCTCTTGAAGAAATGTTGAACATCTTTTGCTGTCAGGGAAATGAAAATCAAAACAACCTGGGGATTGTACCTCACACCAGTCAGAAAAGCCAAGATCAAGATGACAGCAGATGCTGTCTAGGATGTGGAAAAAGAGGAACACTCCTCCATTGCTGGTGGGATTTCAAGCTGGTACAACCACTCTGAAAATCAGTCTGGCAGTTCCTCAGAAAATTGGAAATAGTTCTACCTGAGGACCCATCTATATCACTCCTGGGCATATATCCAAAAGATGCTCCAATATATAACAAAGACAAATGCTCCACTATGTTCATAGTGGCCTTATTTATAATAGCCAGAAGCTGGAAAGAACCCAGATGTCCCTCAACAGAGGAATGGATACAGAAAATGTGGTACGTATGTACAATGGAGTACTACTCAGCCATTAAAAACAAGGAATTCAAAATTGACAGGCAAATAGATTGAACTTGAAAATATCCTGAGTGAGATAACTCAGTCATAGAAGAACACATATGTTATCTACTCTCTGATAAGTAGATATTATCCAAAATAAGCACAGAGGAACCACAATACAACTCACAGACAATATAAAGCTGAAGAAGAAGGAAGACAATTCCAAAGTGTAGATGCTACTTTCCTGCTCAGAAGGAGAAAGAAATAATCTTGGAACTTAGAAGGATAGGGATATCTGGGAGGGAGAGACGAGAGGGAGGAATAAAGGGGGGGCAGTTTAGATATGGGAAGAGTCGGGGAGAAGTACAGAGGGTCAGGAATTTTGAAAGGACATGTGTAGCAGTGGGTCAGGGGGCAGCTGGGGGTAACCACTAAAAATTCCTAGATGCCAGGGATTCAAGAGGCTTCCAGTCTGTAACAGGGAGGGCATTGGCCAAACTAACTTAAAAGTGTGGGTAGAACCTATAGAGAGCCATATTCAGTGGAAAGGCATGGCCCCAGTTGAGGTATAGATCTACCCACCTACTTCAAAATATTAATCCAGAGTTCCTCCTGTCAATAGGAAATACAGTGACCAAGAATGAAGAAAAGTCCATCCAGAGATTGCTGCACCTAGTGATCCATTGCATCTGCAGACATAAAATCCAGACACTATTGCTGATGCCAATAAGGGCTAACTGACAGAATCCTGATATAGCTGTATTTCCAAGAGGCTCTCCCAGAGCCTGACCAATACAGATGTGGATGCTTGCAGCCAACCATAGGATTGAGCATGTGGACCCCTATAAAGTTTGGCCAAGGACTGAAGGAGCTGAAGGGGCTGGCAATGCTATAGGAAGAACAACAATATCAGCTAATGAGAACCCTCATATCTCCAGGTAGTAAAACTCCAACCAAAGAGTACACAAGGTGGGACCCATGGCGCCAGCTGCATATGTAGCATATGATAACTTTATCTGGCATCAATTGTAAGGGAGCTCCTTGGTCCTGTTTAGGTGTGATGACCCAGTGTAGAGCAATGCTAGGGCTCTGTGGCAGAAGTGGGTAAGGCAGGGAGCATCTACAAAGAGGCAATGGAAGGCAGAGTGAATTGGGTGTTTGTGGAAGGAAAACTAGGAAGAGAGATAACTTTTGAATTGTAAATAAATAGAATAACCATTTAAAAAAAGAACCCTACATAAAGTAGACTTCGAATAATCTTAGCCTACAGAGCAGATTATATTTAGGAATAAATGTATATGTATGTATACTTTTAGATATGAAGTAAAAATTAATGGAAATGTCGACCATGAATTGTCAAAAGAAAGGAGTATTGTATGGGAAATTCTGGAGGAAGAGAGAAATAGTATAATGATATAATAATATATTAATGACAAAAATAAAAGAAGTAATTAAGATGTTCATTTCATATGCTACAATATTAACTGAAATAGTGTAATATGTAAGGGGAAATATTACAATTGGCTTAACAACTATCATTTATCTTTCCACCATTTTCAGGTGCTGTGAACAGCTTGTTTTAGTACTTCCTTTGCTTCTCACTGTGTCTAGCTGTGGCCTTTCCTCCAGGGTAAGAGAATACTCTTCGGTATCATTTTCCTTTCTAATAAAGTAGGCGTAGTGGATTAGGTCCATATGTGATGAACTCATTTAACCCAAATCACCATTAGATGTTTCTAAATATGGTCATATTCTGGGTAGAAAAAATGGACTTAAGAGGCATTCTTGCCCACGAGAGGAAGATACAAAAGTCATTCAGAGAAATGTGCTTCATTTAAATCCATTATAAAAGCCATGATCTGAGAAATATTAGCCAATCTCTAGGCTTTCCTCGTTGTGATAGTAAAAATAAAATTTGATAAGTGAGTGAAATTCATGCAGTTATTCATAACCTCCATTTTCAAATCAATGTTTGGTAATCTTAGGAAGATTTTCAAGTTGCCATAAAACCTGTGTCTTTGTTTACTTGATTTCTGAAACTCAGCTGAAAATGTGTGTGTTTTTATTTTTAGTGAAATTAGCTTCATAGACCATAACTGAATCCACAATTATACACTTGCCTGCCCTTTATTTGATTTTTATGGGTTGCAATTTTGAATTTCTAGAGATAAACCAACTCTCCAAGTGTTATTAGAGCTACCAATCTCTCTCTCTCTCTCTCTCTCTTTCTCTCTCTCTCTCTCTCTCTCTTTGTTCTCTACTGAAATTTTTGGGTTAGTATATAACTGTTTCTGTTTTATCCTAAGGTTGTAATATATTTTTTATTTTTGTCAGAAAAAGATCACCTAAATTTATTTGTCTGTAGTTCATTAAAGCATTTATGAACCTCATTATTCTTTTAAAACTGCTCTGATTAATGTTTCTAACTATGTATATTTTACTAAATACTATGGTAATGGCTCTTAATGCAATCTTTCTTAAACTGCTTTCAAATAATTGGGGTGAACATTCATTTTTCTTGAAAATGTCCTTTGATTTGTAAAACAGCTTATCCTGTTTGCCATCCTAGATTCATTTGTAGTGACATTTCTTCTGCATTTTCTGTTTCTCCAAGTGCAAATGTTTTCATCACCCCAACAATCAAATCTTTGATCATTTCCATTTGCATTCCTTTTTACATCACTGTAATGACAGAGTTTTATACACCATTCATCGGTTGATGGAATGAACACAATGTTTCTCATCTCTGATCTTACTATTTGAAATTTCCTTTGGAGTCACAGTAGCAATATCAAAATAGCATGTTATATTTCAGGACTATATGTATAAAAATATTTAGTCCTGAAATCATAAATGCAAGTAATATTATACAATATAAACAGGATATAGTTAAGATTGTATATGAGTATACATATATACATGTAATAAAAAACCCAGTGTAAATCTACATCATGAATTTAATGGAGGCAGGACAGAGTAAGTGTTTGTATATGATGCCAGGAAGAGAAATGGAGAAATGTAACTAAATTGTAATTTTTTTTAAAAAAAGGAAATTACATTGGTTGATCAACTTGGAATTTCATGCAATCATGTCTTTGTTCCCTTTTGGTGTAAGATGTGTGTGTGTGTGTGTGTGTGTGTGTGTGTGCATGTGTGCATGTGTATGCACATGTACATGAATCCTGCATTTCCTTGTGAATAGTCTGTCAAGTAATGGTCAACATAATAGAGTTGTCATCTAAAACTGTTATCACAGCTTGTTAACATACACTGAATGCTGTGCAGTGGTTTCATATTTTCCTCCTCACAATGAAGAAAAGTTTAATATTTCTAATCTATCAATTTTTACAAAACATGTATTATAGCTTTTCTTGATTTTGAAACAGATTTTCTATTATTTTTTCCATATTTTGTGATCAGTTTGCTCAACACTTGCTCTTTAGTAAATTGCAATGTCTACTTTGTATTCCCTGGATAATCTCTTCTATTTAATCAAATTTGTAATTAAAAATCCTATCTTTTTAAAGCATCTCCATATATCCCTAGGTAAAACAATTTGTATCATTTATAAAATCTACACTTAACTATAAGTATTTAAAATATTAATATTCATTTATTTAGAAAATCATGGACATATGTACAGGGTGTAATATTGTTTTCAGAATAAATAAAAATAAAATAATTGATCAGATAAAAGAATGTTTTTTCATTTTAATGCTATATTTATTCTTTGAGTAAACTTATTTACCAAAAGTAATTATCTTTTTGTCTTCAACTCCTTTAATATCTAATATATAACTGTCACTATAAAGATTTTATTTGGGGTAGGGCCAGGGAGGCACCAGCTGCCTCGTGGGGAGGAGGCCCAGTCCTCAGCTCAAGAGAGGCCCTGTACCTACCTCTAAGCCTGTGTCTGGCAGAGCCAGTGTGAGGGGATACAGGGTGTGAGAAGAGACAATCCTTCTCACTGCAGGGATAATCAAGAGTTTTGGCTAGAACTTGAGTACAATTAGAAATGGAAAGAAGCCGAGCAAAAATCACAGTCTATCGCCCTGAAACAGATTAATAAGGAACTTAGTGATTTGCCCCATGACTCTCTAGCACAATATTCTGCAGTTCTAGCTGGAGATGGCATGTTTCATTGGCAAGGCACAATTATGGGACCTAATGACAGCCCATATAAAGGTGGTGTACTCTTTTTGACAATTTCTTTTCCTAGATACTACCACTTCAAACCACCGAAGACTGTGTCTACCACCAGAATTTATCATCCGAATATTAACAGTAATGGCACCATTTGTCTTGATACTCTAAGATCACAGTGGTGACCTGCTTTAACTATTTCAAACATTCTTCGATCCATTTGTTCACTGCTATGTGATCCCAACCCAGATAAACCCCTAGTCCCAGAGATTGTGTAAATCTATGAAACAGACAGAGATAAGTACAACAGAATGTCTCAGAATGGACTCAGAAGTATGTCATGTGATGCTACCTTAAAGTCAGAATTATCAGCATTATAGCCTGAATAAACTTTAAATTACTGTTCCTTTTTTTAAATTTTATTATGCGTCTGCTCCCTTATGAGACATCATCATTTTTTACTTTTATTTTTTTGTTTACTTCCCTCCATTCATTCACGTGCTCATCTCAGAAGACTTACGTTCTTCCAACTTTGAACAATAACTGTTTTTAGAAGTGGTAAAGTAGTTACAAGACAGCAGTTTCCCAAAATTCAGAAATATTTAAAACTGGAGCATGTGTATCATGTGGCTAATTCTTTCACTCTAACTTGATTATGAGACTAAACCAAGCCGGGCATGGTGGCAAACGCCTGTAATCCCAGCACTTGGGAGGCAGAGGCAGGCAGATTTCTGAGTTCAAGGCCAGCCTAGTCTACAGACTGAGTTCCAGGACAGCCAAGACTACACAGAGAAACCCTGTCTTGAAAAACCAAGAGAGAGAGAGAGAGAGAGAGAGAGAGAGAGAGAGAGAGAGGCTAAACCAATCCTCACTGCTCTAACATGCTGAAGAAGCCATCTGAGGGCGAGGGAGATGGATGCTTAGCTGTCACATTAAAGTAAGTGACATTATTCCAGCAGCATAAGCTTCTACTGTTAGACTGAGGTGACATGATATACCTTATGCTCATAACTGATGGGGATGGGGAATTTGTGTTGAATTATAGCATCAGCAGAACAGAAAATGTGATATATTTTATGTTTGTCAATAAAGGACTGGCCTGTTCTTGTTCTACAGAGAATGGAAATTGAAAGTCAAACACCCTTTGTATTCCAAAATAGGGTCTCCAAACATTTTGTAATTTTCTTTTAAATTGTTAGGAGGCTATTAGTTAATCTATCTTCAAATACTGTTAAATATAGCACTGAATAAATGATGTGAGTTGTCAATGGATGAGTGATCAACTAGTAGCTCTCCTAGTAATTATTTTTCTTCTATAAAGTTGCATAAAGCAAAAAATGACTTCATTTGGGCATGTCAACAGCATATTAGTAAATGCAAGTTAGTACATTCTACATACGTGTATAAATACAGAACTTGCACTACAGGCAAATGGTGAAATGGAATACTGTATCATGTTAAAATACTGAATAGCAGTAGACATTCACTAGTATAACCACTTGATTTTGTGCTTTAAAGGAACTTAGCAAAAAATCATTAGACTTTATCTTATTCAGAAAATATGTAAGAAAACATGCATTATTTTAATAATTCAAAAGATGAAAAATACTTTTGTAGCATGAGTGTTGATCTATTTTAATTGTAAAGAATTTTTTTTAGTTTTTTAAAGATTTTTTTATTTATTTATTTATTTTATGTAAGTACACTGTATCTGTCTTCAGACACCCCAGAAAAGGGCATCAGATCTAATTACAGATGATTGTTATCCACCATGTGGTTGCTGGTATTTGAAAACAGAGCCTTCAAAAGAGCAGTTAGTGTTCTTAACCACTGAGCTATCTCTCCAGCCCCTGTAAACAAAATTTATGTGCTATTTTTGAAACTTGATTTAAAAATGAAATACAATCAATACACTTTTGACAGTATCTGAATCATATTTAAAAACAACTTTAAAGTGTTAATGCAATATAGTAAATGCCATTTCATTATGAAGAATCATTAATTGTATTCTACTTTTTATTACATTTATCAATTTATTTATCTTTGTGTTTACGTTTGAGGTATGATGTGTTGCATATTTGCCACAGAGATCAGAGCAAACCTTCAACATTCTGATTCATCCTTTCTACATGGTGATCCCAGAATGGAACTCAGAGTGTCTGTCTCACTTGGCACACTTAGGTACTGAGTACCTTATCTACTGAGCTATCATTTGGAATCTGCTCTTGAAGAAATTATAGATAAACTATAGATAGTTTGTAAGTTTTCTAAAAATTAAAAATAATATATATTTATTATTTGCTAATGGTTAAAAGTATATATCCATTTTGACTATATAGAGACAGATTTATAATCTCTTAAGCAAATAATAGAGATATTGTTTTTGAATTTATGATATGACCTATATACCAAAACACAGTAGTAAGTCATATGTAAGAATGAAAATCTATGTCAAAATAAAAGACAACAATTCAATGTCAATATAGTCCATGCAATTGCACTAACAGCAGAAATCACAGGAGTTCTAGTAACTATAACACTAGCGTCACTTCCAACAGAAATTAAATTTAACAGAAGATGTCTCCTTACATTTACAGTGATGAAGTATCGATTCAATGAGCAAAACCCCTAAAATTAAGTATTAACCTTTACCATTTAATAGCACCAAGAAACATTTATTAATTAGTAGTTTCTTGGTAGGTCTATTGTGCAGTGAATTTTTGTAATCATTAGCAATTTGTTAATTGTACAATTTGGGTCTAAATTGCAAAAAAAAAAAGTGGAAGCAAAAGATATGAAAGAATTAGCAAAGCTCTTGAGGGTTAGGACTCAGATAAGCAGCTCACAGCCTTAGTGTTGCTAAGTCCATTAAACACTCACATTGCTAGGTCAAGCAAATGGTACTTGCACATCAGCAGAAATTACCTCTAATAGTAGGAAAAATAATCTCTGAAAATAGATTTGCTGGACTCATCCATTTTTCCACATTATAAATTTGCAAACACAGACAAAAATGTGCCTGAAATTACATGTTCATGGAAGCATAGAGCATTGGCCATTCCCTGCATTTATCAGATCCTTATATGGATAGCTATTGACTTATATATACTTTTCAAATTGTATGTTATTTGAGTTTATTCTGAAAAAGCTAAATCAGTATATAAAATAGTTTTATTGATTATTTTCTTTATTTACATTTCAAACATTGCCCCCTTCCTGGTCTCTCCTCCAAAAAACCATGTCCCATGCCCCCATCCCCTTTGCTTCTATGATGGTGCTCAAAATGGTTATGGTAAAAGTATATATAATATTAAGACAGTCACTCCTGGTAACTAAAGAGAGTTAAAAATGAGATGTTGATATAGTGTTTGTATGATCTTTTGTGGTATATTGCATATATGGATGATGTCAAACTAAATCAAAATAGAAGAAATTGTATAAAGAAGAACTTTTATGAATAAGATATTTTTAGGAGCACAGAATCATGAGATTCCTTGATCTGCAATATGCATATCAGATAATTATGATAGGAACAACCCTACAAAAATATTGTAAAAAATACGATATCTGTTATTCAAGGTAAGTCTGTAGAAAACTGTCATTAATGAGATTGTATGTAAAGAAATAAGAACCAATTGGAGAACTATAGAGTAAGAAAGAATTGTGGGGTCAAAATACTTGAAACTGCTATTAACGTATCTAGATAATAATAATTACCAAATCAACATAACTTCAGAGAGATGTTCTGTAATCCTATAAGTATCACAGGCCAATGGATAAGGTAACTGTACTCACAATGTTCAAACTGCTGTAAACATAACAATCATATCTTGGTATGAAGACCACAACAGATCAAATTATTTCTGGAGGAGATTTATGAACTTGTTCATATTGTATAAAATGAAGTTTTTATATTTCTAAAATCTAACAGATATATTTATTTGTTACAAAAATCTGAAATTTGGAGAACAAATTCCTTCTTACTGACCATACCTATTGTCAGGTAAAATAGTATGGGGTAGACTTTCAGGGTTGAAGAGTAATTACTTTCATGAATCATTATATAAGTTTTACATTATAAACTTTGATTAAATACACACATAAAACCCTAATAGAACATCTCAGAATATTAATATCTTTATATTTGTTATATTTTCATTATATAATAAAAATCATTTTAAAATGATTGCCATTGAATGTTAATTATGCTATTTTCTGGATTTGATGTCTACATTTATGACAAACTGCATTAAGTACTTTTTTTTAAATAAGAAAATAAGCAACAACAAGTTTAACCACATTTCATCTTGTGATTCCTCTTTGATATAATTACCATTTCAGCCATTTTTTTAAACAATTAAATGTCTGAAATAAAAACCTTTATTTTAGTAATATTTTAAATATTTTACCACTCTAAATGAGCTATTAATTTTGATAAATATCCATAGGATACATAAATTATACTTTTAATACATAACGTTCTATTTAGGTAAATGCTCTTAGGAAACAATGAATTAATTTACATAAAATAAATGTAAAGTACAGTTATATAATTATGAAATAATATATATTTTATAAAAATTAGTCACAATATACTTGATACAAAGATAATATATTTAGCTTAATCTAGTTATCTAAAATAATGGGATAGGAATTATATAAAAGAAAAATAGAACACACAGGGTTATCAGGTTGATTTATTCTTCCTATTCATGTAATAACATCCAATGATTTAAGTGTTTCTGCATTTCCTCTGTATGACAAACTCCATGGGTCTTTAGTTTTACTGTGTGTATGTTAGATGAGTCTAAGTCTGTGCCTGTTGAAAGCTTGTCTTCTGAACTTTTAAATCTGTGTTAGGGTTAATGTCTATTCTTGGTTGGAACTGTGAATATGTTATTGTTTGTTTTATTTTGTGTCTGAGTGTGCCTGTCTCTTCTGAATGTTTCTGTGTATAACTGTGCATATGTGTGTGTAATTAATAGCTCTGCTCCCTCTTGTATTAAATTGCAAAGGAACAGTCTAAAAGGGTAGAAATGGGACACTTCACAGAAATGGTTTTAACACTGTATAGCAAACGACTCAGTTACTGAATTCAATTGACCCTAACTGGTCCAGATAACAACCACCATTGTCGAAAAACTAATATACAAAACTGATGCTTTCAATATTTATGGTGAATTTAGAAAGTTTATTTAAACTTCTGTATTTTTACTTTGACAATTTATATGCATGCATGATTTGGATCCTCCTAAGACCAACCTCAGCTTGGAGACACAGTGACAGGCAGGTAGATCAATGGGATAGAATTGAAGACCCAGAAATGAACCCATGCACCTATGCACTTTATCCTTGACAAAGGACCTAAACCATCCAGTGGAAAAAATGGTGATGGTTCAACTGTAGGTCACCATGCAGAAGAATGCAAATTGATCTATTCTTATCCCCTTATACTAAGTTCAAGTCCAAGTGGATCAAGGACCTCCACATAAAACCAGACACACTGAAACTAATAGAAAAGTAACTGGGGAAAACCCTTGAGGACATGGGCACAGAGGAAAAGTTCCTGAACAGAACACCAATAGCTTATGCTCTAAGACCAAGAATTGACAAATGGGAACTCATAAAACTGCAAATTGTCTATAAGGCAAAGGGCCACTGTCAATTGGACAAAACAGCAACCAACAAATTGGAAAAAGATCTTTACCAACCCTACATCCGACAGAGGGCTAATATTCAATATATACTAAGAATTCAAGAAGTTAGACCCCAGAGAGCCAAATAGTCCTATTAAAATGGGGTACAGGGAAAAAGAACCACTTAAAGTAAAATCATTGATCTGAGCTAAACATCTGAGTTCTCCTTGATGAAGTCTTTTCCAGACTGCTTCTCTCTATGTACTGCTTTCTCTCTAGAGATTTTTCTGTCTAGAGATTTCACATCCCACTCCTCTTCCTTTCACCCCCACGCCAGTCTCCAAGAGGATGCCCCCACCCTACCATACCTCCCCACTCCCTAGGGCCCCAAGTTACTCAAGGGTTATGTGTATCTTCTCTGACTGAGTCCTGACCTAGAAGTCCTCTGCTGTGTATGTGTATCAGATGTTCTATGCTGCCTGATTGGAGGCTCAGTGTCTGAGAGATCCCAGGGGTCCAGGTTATTTGAGACTGCTGATCTTCCTATGGGATCACCCTCCTTCTCAGCTTCTTCTAGCCTTTCCCTAATTCAAACACAGGGGCCCCAGCTTCTGTCCATTGGTTGGGTGTAAATATCTACATCTGATTCTTTCAGTATCTTTTTGGGCCTCTTGCAAATCAGCCGTGCTAGACTCAGGACTCTATCATACCATAGCATCAATAATAGTGTGAGGCCTTGTGTCCTCCCCCTGATCTGGATTTCAATTTGGTTCTGTCACTGCACCTCCTTTTCCTGAAGATCTCCATTTTTTACCCTGCAGTACTTTCAAACTGGAACAATTCTGTGTAAGAGATTATGATTGCAGGATGGCAACCCTATCTCTCCAACTGATGCCCTGTCTTTCTCCTGAAACTGGACTCTACAATTTCCCTCTCCTGACTGTTGTGCATTTCATCTAAGGTCCCTCCATTTTACTCCTGAGAGTCTCTTACCTCCCAGGTCTCTAGGACATTCTAGAGGGTCCCCCAAGTTCCTACTTCCCGACATTGCATTTTTCCATTCTTTCTACTGGCTTTAAGGGATTCAGTCCTGTTAATCCCAATTCCTCCTGATCAGGTTCCCTTCTTCCCCTCCCTGTTGCCTTTCACACCCAGGTACCTCCATCCCTTCCCCTTCTCTGCTTGCTTTCTTCTCCCTCCCCTGTGGGATTGAGGCATCCTCACTTTGGCCCTTTAGCTTGTTAGCCTTCTTGTGGATTGTATCCTAGGAGGAGCAGCGACTAGACTATAAATAAATAAAAATACTTAAAAAATATTACATTATTACACAAACATGCCTTCCATTCACAGCAGCTATGGACACACTTAGAGCCTCATGCTAGGTCTCTGTTCAAGGAGCAGGAACCATGTAACTGTTTCCCCATAGGGCCATGCCAGGCTTGGCATGGATCAAAACCGTGGAAGGGTCAATAATTTAATATTACAGTTATATTGCAATTTAGCCTGGAATTGTTGATTATATGTGAAACTGATGGAAAGTAGTTTGATTATTTCATTGGTCTTTTTAAAAGCTGGTTATCCAAACAGTTTGAGTGGTAAGATAGGAAGCTTTGTATGTCTTAAGTGACCTTGAGATATACTATTACCTCTGGTTGTGAGGTCCAATAAAAGTTCCTTGCAATTAGAATATATTTTATTCTAATAGAAGATATTTTCATAATATTTCACTGTCGTACTTTTTAATATCCAAACTTTAAATATTATGGAATATGATATATCTAGGTCACAGAATTGTCATTTTCTTTCACTTTTACTTGTGTCACAAAATGAAAATATATAAATTGGAAAGATGACTCATGGATAGAGACTGCTGTGTGTTCTTGCAGACAACCCCCAATTCAGTTCTAGGATAGTGGCTTAGTGTCATCTGCAGCTTCAGATCCAGGGGTAAAGAACCCTCTTATGAAGCAAGCAAATTATGCACACACATGTAGGAAAACACATATTTGAATGAAAAATAAATGTAAAGTAGTTTTAAGAAAAAATGAGAAGAAAAAATAATTCCAATAATAAATTAATAGTGGAAACTTTGAAAATGTTTTATTAGCCTAAGTATTAAGATATTTTGTAAGAGAATATATATATATACATATATATATGAAAAATGTTTTCACTTTTAACATTTAAAAAATATTTTTAAAAAATACTCCAAAGCCAATATGTAATTTAAAAATACCAGTACAGAGTGTTGTTCTATAACTACTGATATATCACACACTAATAAAATACCAAAATCCAATAATGGATTTAACACAAATTAAATTAATACTATGTAAAACTAAACTTTATATTTTTCTTCTATAAAAATAATGGAGATAAAGGAATTGCTCTAATGCCAGCAAGATACCTTTATTTTGTAACCCAGAGTGACATGTTATAAATAAATGCCACCCAAAGCAAATTAATATCAGGAGTATTATATAGATTGGAACAATATGAATTTTCTAGAAAAAATAGAGTTCAAATGTATGATCTAATGTCTAAACACAAATCATGACCCAGAATTAAACAAGGCAAAGTAGTATATACATAATAAAAATATGCATACAAAGTCTATTTAAGAATGATATTATGTGATATTATAAAGTATTTGTAATTATAAAGATGTCTTTACAAACTAGGGTATCTTTACTGTTTCACATTGCATATTTATAATTTAATAAAATAATAAATGATATTTATAATGCTAAGTGTAGGTTTATGCAGAGAGAGTACTATTTTTATATTATTTCAGTATGACTCTACTAATTAGTCTTTATGCCATGTAGCTACAGCATATAGATCATGATTTTTGTGTTCACTTCATTTAGAAATCTCTTAGGTCATTTTCTTATAGAAGAGCTTTATTTCTCAATTCTTTTGGAAAATTATGAAAATTATAAACCTGTCAAGCTCCTAACTTGAAAATTATAACAGTAAATATTTATTTATTGTTATTTTATAATTGAGTTATTCTTAATAATGAGATATCAGTATTATCTGATTATAATTTATCATCCAGATGCATTTTTTTAATCTTTTTACATGTTCTTTGGAATTTCTCTAAATCAATTATGATACTAGAAATATAGGCAATTTATACCTTGATGAACCATCTATAATTTCCTTTTTTGCCATCTATAATTTTCATTTGCTGTATAGGTTTTATTCATTCTGCAATTTGTGATTCTTATAATCAATTCTTAGAATGTAAAATAGCCAAAGAATTTCATTACTCGTGTGCAAGTGAAGGCTTATATTGAATTATAAACCTCAAAATGTCTTTCTGCCTTTGAAATAGTACATCTTTTAATGTACTGACCATATTAATTCTCTGAGGTGTAGAAAAATTAAGCAAAGCTAAACAATTGTGCACATAATGACTTTATTGAAAATTGCAAATATTTGGGGGTTAAATAATAGCTCAGAGAGTCAGATAAAATATTTATATTTACACAAATTTAAAATGAAATCAAGATATATTTTTGAAACTTGATCATTAACCATCAAATACAATAATATACAGCATAAACTACATCTGTGTTAGAGAAAACATTGGTGCTAGTCAGTTCAACAAAATTCCTTCCACTGTTTCCTTTCAGATCTATTTTCCCAGGACATGTAAGTAGAGGAGTTGATCATGTTTGTCTTTCAATGTGTATCGACCAATGGCTCAGTTCCCAGGAAATAATGTCCTTATCCAATTATCTTATCCATATATGGTTTGATCAAGATGTAAAGTACTTTTATGGAGGCTTTTCGTTGTTAACATCTAATTTTCTCTTTCTGCAACTCTCATGACCTAACACCTTAATTTGCAAAAAAATATTTCAGGCCTATCTCAATTAATTTTCACCAGGGGAAATTTCAAGACTTTCTAAATGTGTGTTTTTCTGGTCATATAAAACAGTGTTTTATTAGATCAGTGTTTTCAGGTGAAGATTTTTGTCCCAATTAGAGTCAAGTACATTGTCAATATATCAACCAAGCCATTGTAGTTTTATGATTTCTAGTGTTTTGTGCATTTATATTTTTCCATGCTTAGATATATATACTTCCATGAATTTACAGAATTTACATGTATAAGTTATCACAACTAGTGACTGATATTGGAAGACACAGTCTACAGTATGTGGAAACAAACCTTGGCTGGTTGTTTTGTGTTGGAAAAAAAAAAGCTGGCTGAGCAGGTCACAGAAAACACTAAGAAGCAGCATTTTTCCATAGCTTCTGCTTCTGTATTCACCTACAGATTCCCTTGTAGAGTTTCTGACCTGACTTCACATCATGAATGATTGTAAGCTTGAAGAAGAAATAAGCTCTTTCCTCCCAAGTGGTTTTTATCACGGCAATAAATACTAAAATGTAATCTTACTTATAATACTATAGCAGCAGTGGGGTAGGGGAGAGGTCCAGAGGACCAAGATAATGAATGGAGATAAGCAGTCTTGGGAGGTAAGATGTGAAGCACCCTCTAGAAAGTACCAGAAACTGGGGTGGTGCCCAACATATATATTGGGTTAGGGTTAGTGTTAGTGTTAGGGTTAGGGTTAGGGTTAGGGTTAGGGTTAGGGTTAGGATTAGGGTTAGGAGAGGGAACTCAAGGAGGGAACCTCCAGTAAATACACAATGCCTCAAGTCTAGGGACAGGGTTACTATTACACAGTCAAATCTTTTGACCCAGAACTGTTCCTGTATAAAAGAATTGTAGGGACAACAATGCAGAAGAGACTGAAGGAAACGTGGTTTAGTGACCACCCCAACTTGGGGTCCATTTCATGGGAGGGCACCAAGGCCTGAAACTACTGATGCTATGATGTGCCAACAGAAGGGAGCCTGGCATAGCAGTCCTCTGAGAGGCCCAACCAGCAGCTGACTGACACAGATGCAAATATTAATACCTAGCCTTTGAACTGAAGTTGGAAACCTTTATAGTTGAATTAGGGGAAGGATTGAAGAAGCTGAGAGGGAGATCAACCTCACAGGAATACCTGAAATCTCAACTAACTTGGACATCTGGGAGCTCCCAGAGAGTAAGCTACAAGCCAGGAGCTTACACAGGCTTCTGAGGCCCCTGAAACAAATATAGTAGAGTTCTGTCTGGTCAGGCCTTAGTGGGAGAAGATGTACTTAATCCTAGACAAACATGAGACCACAAGGAACAGAGAGGGAATGAGTATCCTTTCCAAGGCAATGGAGAGGAGGAATGGAATGAGGAACTGTAGGAGAGAAGACCATAATGACACAAGAAATGGAATGTAAATAAAAGAGTATTTTAATTTTCTGGGGGTGTTATTCAAATTATTTAATACATTTAAGGGTTGATTCGGCCATAGTTTATTTTATACCAGGGTGTAAGAGTCACATACACATAAACAGCAAAAATTTGTTTTATCTGGATTTGTTTTATATATTTTTACATATATATTGAATATATATTCAAAACACTCTGACACACACACATATATAATAAACTGATTACTGCATGTCTACAATCCCTTTAATTTTTGTATGCCCCATATATCCCTACTTTCTCCTTTAAAAATCATGTGTGTGTGTGTGTGTGTGTGTGTATACATATGTATAAAATTTGAGAGTGGTAGAGAGGAAAGGAAATGGGGAGAAATAATATAATCATATTTTAATTAAAATACATTAAATAAGTAGTGTGATATGACATGAATTTTTGTGACTTTTACTTTTCAAATTTGAAGTATACTGATGTCCACATGTTTTTGCTGGGATAAATTATTCTAAGATTTGTTTCTTTTAACAGGAAACAAAGCAATAAATACAGAATCCCATTTCTCCCTTTTGTTAAGAAGTTGCCCAGTGAGTCTGAATATCTATGATTTCAACCAAAATTTTCAGTGACTAGCAAAGAAACAATGCATTATTCATCTTCCTAATCTACTGAAGCATGCACTGAAATATTTCCATAATCACAATTCAACATGCTTAAGACTGAAACATGTCACAGACAGCTTTATGATATGTGACAGCCATCCAAAAAAATTAAATAAAAAAGAAATAGAAAAAAGATACAATTATATCATCAGAGACAGCACAAAACCACAGGAACAGATGTTAGGTCTCCATTAAAAAAAGAAAGAAATGTCTTGGTAATAAACATCAAAATTGTAATACATTATAATTTTTAGGTAACTGTTAAATTCTAAATATATTTGAGTATTTAATTATTTCTAGTACTGAGTGTATCTTCATTTTCTTATATATTATGAAGACTTGTAAATTTGTATTCACTTTGATCACATTAATTTTTTCTTCCAAGTCTTCTCCAAGGATCCATCAGAAACACTCATACTATTCTCTACGTTTACATTTTATATTTTATTTTTGTTACAATTTTGCATATGACATAATAGCTACTTTTCTCTTTCCCTTCTTCCCCCTGAACACCATATAGCTTTACTTTCTATTTTTGAAATGCATGGAAACTTTTTTCTTTAACTAGTGTGTGTATGGGGAGGGATGTGGGTGTGTGGGTGTGTGTGCGCTTATGTGTGTGTTTCTAACTATGTAAGAAAATCTAATAAAATTGTATGATGTTAACAACCCCACTGAGCCCAATAAATAGTGTCAGCTTACTCCCTGGTGTGTGGCTATTCAAAAAATATGTTAGAGATACAATGAGATGCACCTTAAAGAAAATTAACTTTCTTCTAGAAGCTACCAATTACTTCTAAGTCTGTTTAATAAAATTTAATACTAACTAAATAGAATCAACTTAAGAGTTTAGTTGAATTTACTTGTTCCAACATAGTTGTTTGAAGTATATTTAATAGATTATTACTTCACTTTCCATTTCTCCACTTTAGGTCACATAAATAAAATGGAAAAATAACAATAGACAAGGGCAGTTGTATTCTTCTACTAACTGGTAAAGAAAAAAAACTGAAGGGCTAATTTTGGTGGTACACTGGCAATTTCCCTTCTAACTTTAGAATTTTAACACTGTACTAATAAACAGTGTGATGGAATGTTGCACATGATTCTTATGAAGAAATAGATCTTTCCACTGTACTATACTAATTGAAAACAATACTCAGCAACATCATTAAGACAATTACAAGCTTCATTGTAAATTAACAACTTTAAGAAAACTAATTTCCCAGAGAGGATTGTAGGATGACACAGGCTAACATGTAGCATAATTGCAGTTTTCAAAGGATGCATACTCTCTGAAGAAACATTTCAAGACTCAACATTTTTTAGTGGTTCTTAAATTTCAATTAACTTTTTCAATACGTGAGGATTTTTTCTCTCTTAAAAAAATCACAGTGACTTTAGAACAAATTTATCCTTAGTAGGTTTCTTGTTTTGCTGTTGATTAAAAAGGCACTCTAATATGTTGCGCTTAACATATTTTATGATAGAAAGACACACAAATGGTGAAGGAAAGGAAGAATAATTTAAAGATTTGTAAATATATTTATGTGTTAAATATATAAAATCTGAAAGTAGAGATAACCAACATTGTAAATCTTGTATCAGAAAAAATACTAGATGTTAACATTTAGAATTAATAATTTTTATCCATGATATTACTATGTCCTAATTTTTGTATGTTTTATTAACTACTAATAAAAACATATTGGATAATACCTATTAGTGTAAAATTTAGGAAAACTCCGTTGGCATTTACAAGTTTTTCTTTCACATAAATTTGTATGTAGCTTCAATGGCATATCACTATTTTCTGTTCTAATAAAAAATGTTAGATTTATATTTGTAATAGATCAGGAAAAGCATGACTTCAAGGATCAATAGACCTTGTTATCATCTCTTGCATAGTTCCAAATGAATCCTCACATATAGTCCCCTTAATAAACATATTCATATCTAATAAACTACCTCTGTTATTGTTGATATGGGTTTATTTACATGTGTAATTTTTGGCTTATTGACAAATATGTCTGTCCCTCTTATAGTAATATATGCATTATATTTAAAATAATATATAAAGTTGATTCATGTATAAATACAAGTACATATATATATATATATACATAAAAATAATAATTTTTCACTGAGAATGTGACTATGATGTGCTAGTACACTTAGAATTTTAGATGAAAATTTAGCATGAATTTATTAAAATCTTCAAAATATAAAAATAATGTCAGATATAAGGGCACATGTCAGGAATCCCATGTAGAACACTGATTCAAAAATTTGATGGCTACAAAGTACATTTGAGGATAAACAAAATAACTTATAAACATACTATCTCAAATTTGTATTATAGTGACCAAAAACTGACAGAGAGCAACTTTGAAAAGGATTGCTACATGTTAATCTCATGTTTATGGGGAAACAATCCATCACTGTAGGGAGGACATATCACATCAGAGTAGAAAACAAAGAAAGAGGAATGGAATATTATATAATTAATAATCAAAATACACTTCTCATGTTTAACTAAGAGTTTAGTAAGTTTACTATGAGCAAAAGGACAAAGCTAGATAAAAGGAACAAATTATATTTTTTATGAGGTAGTTTATTTTTGTTATCTATTTTCTATTTATGAACCCACATATGTATTTTCTATAATTTATCAACATGTATACAGAATATATTACTTATAATTTTTGACACATTTGAAAAAGTTCTTTTTAATATGCAAAATCACCCATCAAACATATAATATGATATATATTTTATACCAATTGCCTTTTGTCATAATCACATAAACTTGATATCTCCTCGAAGATAAACTATTTTATTTAGATATACCTAGAAAAATTAACTTGCTTTAGATTATGAGCTCAAATAAGAGTGTACAACTTTATCTATTTACACATCAAATTTGATTCAAAATCAGGTAAATATTATTTCAAAAAATCCAATTATTTCATAAGGCAAAATTGATGGAGAATTTTGAAAATATGTTTGTATGATGATTGTAACTGTATGTGTGTGGGTGTGGGTGTTGTTGATGTTTTCTAATAAGAAATGAATTCATGTTTTATTTATATAGAATGCAGTGAAAGTAAATGAACTCCTTAGTGGCTCTTTTGGAGGGCATCAAAAAATTCTCTTCAGTTATGTAACATATTATTCAGTGGGAAGGTCAGAGATGAATTTCTTATAATAACTTCAGGTTGCCCAGAGTGACCTGTAACTCTTGGGTAAGAGGAAGAATCAAATACCTCAGGCCTCTGTGAGACCTACAATCATGTGTACTATAAGCCCATACACACAGAAAGAAGGGGAGATGGAGAGAAAGAGAGAGAGAGAGAGAGAGAGAGAGAGAGAGAGAGAGAGAGAGAGAGAGAGAGAGAGAGAGAGAGAGAAAGTAAAAAGAAAATTGAATATATTTGTTTTATTTAAAAGATTAACATCTTCACCAAGGGTAATATAAAGCATGCAACTACCACAATCCATTATAAAGTTCAGGGTCTTATTTATACTTAATAGTAACAGAGCACAATTATTTATTCATAAAAAGGGAATTGAATATCTTGATGATTAGTTCCCATGACTTTAGTCTCAATTTTGATTAAATATATTTATCAAACATACTGGAATTTTAGAATGCAAATACAATTATCAGATCAGTATTATACCAATACGAATTTTAATAATCTAGCTTTGTTCTCTGTGCATCTATCAACATCTTGTAGAATTATTATATCTGTCATACTTTTTAAATAAGTACAATAATTTACATTAGGCAATGTAAACCCAAAGCAAATTAAATAAATATAATGAAAGAAAATAAAATATTATTTTCAGGATATGTAAAATTAAAATTCCTATACATAACATCAGCAATCTTGTGTTTTAAAGGTAGACATACATACACACACACTTACACCTACACTGAGAAAGAGAGAGAGAGAGAGAGAGAGAGAGAGAGAGAGAGAGAGAATTTTGCCCTTTGTGAAAGGAAGGAGTCACATATCCAGGACCATTCTCAAAGCTTTACTCTTCTTTTTAGCCAATTACTATGATAAACATACTCCAAGAAGACATTATTTCACAGGCAAAAATTATTACAAAAATTGATTATGAACAAATTAGTGGTTTAACCAACCTTAAGACTCATAGATCACATGAATTGAAAGGAATGAAGCAAGCATAGGTGAAAGGATAAAAATATGTGGTGTGATAATCAAAAAGATGTTATTGTAGCCAAATGCACTATTAGAAAAATTAATATCTTCTAAAAGAGGAAGTATTGTTCTTCTAGGCCTACCACACATAGTGAATGTTGAGTGCAACCTGTAAATTGGACATAGCATCAAATGTACAATGATGAACGCAAAAGCAAATCAGCAAGAGTAATCATTGGCAAAAACTTTTATTGTCCCACCTTACAATTATCCAAGGTTTCTCTCACATGTTTCTAGGACTTATATGCTAATAATTTCTCTTATCTGAAATATCATCCTCAAAAACCCACTTTCTCTTGATACACAACAGGATGTAGAATGCAGTTGATGTGTCATATATAGACACAGATGTGAATATAAAACTTACTAAATATGTTTTGTTGGGTTTGATACACCTGCTCCTTTCTGATGAATAATTATCAATTCTCAAGGGCATGCTCACTTTTTTGCAACAGATTAGAAAACCCTGTTTTATAAAACTCCATACCCTCAGCATTCTTTTAATTACCGATGACCCTGAACATTTTGAAGTACAAACCACTGTGTTCTACTATGACCTCATTGACTAAATCAAAATTAACTGCTCAAAGTTGTTTTCCAAGAAGTTAAATTCTGCAAAATACATGCATATGTAGACTGACTGATAAGCAATTCTCTTTAAAATGTATGCATTCCTTTAATCAGATGAAGATAATTTGATAAGGGCACTCTTTATTTTCTACTACAAAACATAAGATTTCCCCCCAATCATACGACAATAGGTAACATAATTACTAGTGTTGGGATACCACCTGTTTTTATTCTGCAAAGGCTTTATGTGTTTCACGTGTTTCATTGTTTCACTTCCATTTATTTAAATTTAAGGAGTAATTTAAGATGATTGCCATATTCTAAGGAGCTAATAGTCTCAGTATTAATTTGAAAAATTGGAATGTCATTATAATTAATTTGTTGTAATAAGAATGAATAGACTAAATTAATGATATTTGAATTTACACATTTTATTATAAGACACTGGGGTTGATTATGTAGGACATTCAATAATAAGGAAGGTTTGGAGCTAAGATTAACTCATTGGTAGAGAAATATACTACTACCATGGAGAAGCTTGTTCCTTAGAATAAAAACAAAGGTGAATAGCAGCCAGAATTTACAAAAATGAAATGGAAAAAAATTTGTTGCAAATACTGAACAATCATTCATAATCCAATACATAATCTCTTACTATCTTTTAATTTATGTGGGATGTTATCTCACTGTGAATCAATGTCATTACACCAAGTAACCAATGACCTCATTATTAAACAATTTAAAATACACAGAAAAACTACAATCATTCAATTTTTCACAGATATATCCTAAGGTAACCAAAGGAAGCCAAATCTTATTGTATTTACTCTTACATTTAGTGAGCAGGAAGGCTTGTTTTTCAACTGTAAAACAGTATCCCATCAAATCCAATTCCTAAGGGAGACAGGAGGTAATATTTCTTTATCATATAAAGAAAAGAGCAGCACTTTAAAAATTGTCCACATTCTTAGACTTCTTAAGAAGGCAGTTTATTTCTTCTATGTGAAAGCATACCTTTCAATTTGTTGTACATTGTACCTATTATTATTTTGAAAATCAGATTAATGTGATTACTCACACTTTGAAATTTTTTTATTAGATTTATTAAAAAACAGTGAAAACATCATCCCTACAATGTACTTCAAATTAGATTCTCTTTCCCACTGGATTATTTAGAGATAAAAGTTGAAGATCCAACTATCCTAATTTATTCGATACACTTGTTAGTTAAGAGGAGTTAAGTTCAATAATACCTCTACAATTGCAATGTTAATTAACTGCTTGCTTGTTGCACTATTTTGTCTTAAGACAAATTATCTTATCTGATCTTCATTTAAAAAAACTCAGAGAATTATTCAAAAATGAATCAACTATCTTAAAGTAAATTATATATTCTTGAACAGGGGACAAATTAAATTATTTGAAATGATGACATGACATAAAATATTTCAACAAATAAATTAACAATATCCATCACTAAATTAATTCCCAAATCAACAATGGATAATGTTGAAAGCTGGATTTAGAATATAGACCAAAAAAATACCAATAAAAAGTTTTCAGGCATAGTTTTCTTCAATGCTATCAACAAAAAGATGACCATTAGCAAGCACCTTATATTAAACACAGATTCTTTTCACATATGATATATTCTGAATATAATCAGTAGAACAAAAAAATATCAGTAAGGAAACAATCCTACTAAGTGCAGTAACGTGAAGACTGTGAAGTGACAAATAAACACTATAGTGAAAGTTGCTGCATGTATGCAATGTTTATACACTTAGGGCATGATTCTGGGAAGAATGCTAGAGCACACAAAATTTTGCAGAAGCTGTTCATTCCATTCAACCCTGTAAAAGAATTATATTCCAGCAGCATGGCGGCTCTGTCAAAAGAAGACAATCTTCCAGGTCTCTGTGATCCAGTTAGAATACAGATATGACCTTAGGGTAGACATTTAAAGTGAAATTAATTTGAAGAAGGAAGGAGTCATCTAACAAAATGGATCAGAGAATGATTTGAAAGAATTAGTAAGCGATAAGCCCAACTCTTATGAGCTATTTTAAGACAATACAAGGAAAGCTTGGTGATTTTAAAACAATACAAGGAGAGTCAACCAGCATAGTGAGTGCAGTGCATTAGAGTTGAGTTAATTTATGAGTTCATCCAATTAACTGTAGGTCAGCCTAGGGAGGTGAAGCCAGAGAATGAAAAGGATCCAGAATTGCCTTATAGTGTACCTTCCCTGTATCCCTGAGATGAAGCCTACTTGATCATGGTGAATGATTGTTCTTGGATTTGGTTTGTGAGAATGTTAATAAAAAATATTTGCATCAATATTCATAAAAGAAATTTGGTCTTAAGTTCTCTGTCTTTGTTGGATCTTTATGTGGTTTAGGGATAAGTGTAACTGTGACTTCATAGAATGAATTAGGTAGTGTTCCTTCTGTTTCTATTTTGTGGAATAGTTTGAAGAGTATTGTTATTAGATTTTCTTGGAAGGTCTGATAAAATTCTGCACTGAACCCATCTGGACCTGGTCTTTTCTTAATTAGGAGATTTTAATGACTGTTTCTATTTCTTTAGGGGTTATGGGACTGTTTACATGGTTTATCAGGTGCTGATTTAACTTTGGATATTGCCTCTCTGCCCTCTGGTTAGTCTGGCTAAAGATTTATCTATCTTTTTGATTTTCTCAATGAACCTCCTCCTGGTTTTGTTGATTCTTTTAGTTCTCTTTGTTTCCATTTGGTTGATTTCAGTACTGAGTTTGAGTATTTTCTACTCTTTTCAGGTGTATTTGCTTCTTTTTGTTCTAGACATTTCAGGTGTGCTGTCAAGCTGATAGTGTATGCTTTCTTTAGTTAATTCTTGGAAGCACTCAGAGCTGTGAGTTTCCTCTTAGAACTGCTTTCTTTGTGCCTCATAAGTTTGAGTATGTTGTGTCTTCATTTTCATTAAATTCTAAACAGTCATTAATTTCTTTTTTTATTTTGTCCCTGTCCAAGTTATCATTTAGTAGAGAGTTGTTCAGCTTCCATCTGTAGGAGCACTTTCTGTTGGTTTTATTTTTTGTTATTCCAGATGAATTTGAGAATTGCTCTTTCTAGCTCTATGAAGAACTGTGTTGGGATTTTTATGGGAATAGCATTGAATCTGTAAATTGCCTTTGGCAAGATGGCCATTTTAACTATATTAATCTTACCAATCCATGGGCATGGAAGATTTTTCCATTTTATGAGATCTTCTTCGATTTCCTTCTTCAGAGATCTGAAGTTCTTGTCATATAGGTCTTTCACTTGTTTGGTTAGAGTCACCCCAAGATACTTTATGCTGTTTGTAGCTATTGTGAAGGGGGTCATTTCCCTAATTTCTTTCTCAGTCTGCTTATCCTTTGAATATATAAAGGCTACTGATTTGCTTGTGTTGATTTAGTAGCCAGCCACTTTGCTGAAGTTGTTTATCAGCTGTAGGAGCTCTCTAGTAGAGTTTTTAGGGTCACTTAAGTATACGATCATATCATCTACAAATACTGATAGTTTGACTTCTTCCTTTCCAATTTGTATCCCTTTGACTTCCTTCTGTTGTCTAATAAGGACTAGGACTTCAAGAACTATATTGAAAAGATATGGAGAGAGGGGGCAGCCTTGTCTAGTCTCTGATTTTAGTGGGATTGCTTCAAGTTTCTCTCCATTTAGTTTGATGTTGGCTACCGGTTTGCTGTATATTGCTTTTACTATGTTTAGATATGGGCCTTGAATTCCTGTCCTTTCCAAGACTTTTAGCATGAAAGGATGGTGAATTTTTTTGAACACCAGTTTAGGTCAGTGGTAGTCTGATAAGGTTCATGATATTATTTCAATCTTTTGGGCCTGTTATGTGATCGGTTACATGGTCAAATTTGAAAAGGTACCATGAGCTGCTGAGAAGATGGTATATTCACTATACCACTCCTAAGCATATACCCAAAACATGCTCCTTCAAATAACAAGGACACATGATCCACTATATTCACAGCAGCCTTACAATATCCTGGAGCTGGAAACAACCCATATATCCCTCAACAGAGGAATGGAAACAGAAAATGTAATATGTTTACTCTGCTATTAAAAGCAGAGAGTTCATGACATTTGCAGGCAAATGGATTGAACTAGAAAATACCATCCTGAGTGAGATAACCCAGTCAACAAAGAACATAAATGGTATGTATTCACTCACTGGTAAGTTGATATTAGAAAAAACTCAGAATTCCCATTATACAACTCACAGACCATATGAAGTTCAAGAAGAAGAAAGACCAAAGTGTGGATGCTCTGTCCTTCTTAGAAGGGGGAACAAAATACACAGAAGTGTGTATACATGGGAGATGGAGACATGATAGTAGTCACCAGAAAGTTCCAGATGCCAGAAAAGCAAGAGATTCCCAGGACCTAATGGGGATGAAAGTAGCTGAAATGCCCAGCAAAGGGGAGGGAGAACCTGTAGAGGCCATATCCAGAGAACAATTGAGGCTCCAAGTTGAGGTATGGGGGCACCCACTCACCTCCAAATTCTTAAAACAGGAATGCTCCTATCTAAAGGATATAAGTAGGCAAAGTATGGAGCAGAGTTTGAAGGAAAGGCCATCCAGAGACTGACCCACCTGGGGATCCATACCATATACAGAGAGCAAATCCTGTCACTATTGAGATGCCAAGAAGTATTTGCTGACAGGAGCCTGATACAATTGTCTCCTGAGAGGCTCTGCCAGAGCCTGACAAATACAGATGCAGATGCCAACTATTGGACTGAGCACAGGGAGACCAATGGAGGAGTTAGGAAAGGATTGAAGGAGCTGAAGGGGTTTGCGACTCTATAGGAAGAGCAAAAATATCAACCAAAGAAACCCCTCAGAGCTCCCAAGGACTAAATGACTAATCAAAGAGTATACATGGAGGGTCCTAAGGCTTCAGCTGCATATGTAACAGAGGATGGCCTTATCTGGCCTCAATGGGAAGAGAGGTCCTTGTTCCTGTGAAGGCTTGGTGCCCCAGTGAAAGGGAATGTCAGGCAGTGAGGCAGAAGTGGGTAGGTAAGGGAGGACCCTCACAGAAGAGAGGGCAGGGTAGTGGCATAGTAGTTTTCTGGAGGGGAAATCAGGAGAGGGGATGACATTTGAATTGTAAATAAAGTATACAATTAAAAAAAAAAGGATCCAGAAGATCAGAACAGATGGCCAAAGAGTTTGAGCAATTCTAGATTGAAAGAGTCAGCTTGGAGAATAATTTATGGCAGAAGTGCTGAACTGAACCAGTCATTCTGAATTCAGAAGAGCAAGAAAAGGTGAACGTAATTACACCTGGTGAATAAAATTACTTTTACATAACTCTTTATTGAAAATCATGTTGTAGTTTAAGGTATGTATCAAATTACAAATCATTGTGCAATATTACTTATACTACAACTATTTCAGATTCAGGTTCTAAAATGAATAGGAAAATATTAAGCATCTTTTCTTTGCATGTTCAAAGATAATTGGATTTTTGTGAAATTAACAATTTTACCAAGGTATGCTAGGAAATTAAAAACTTAAAAGTTTAATACATGACATTCATGATACACATAACTATATTACTACTAACTCCACTAAAGCTGTAAGGGTATAGCAAATTTTGCTTACTGACTTATTGTAAAGATGAATTAACTTGTCCTGAGAATGATGCTCTACTGTTGATCTTTAGGCCCTGTATTCTCTAAATGAGATTTGAATTGTAGGCTCTTCAATACATTGGCATGCTTAGGTCATTAGAAGAAGTAATTGACATTTCCAAGTCTTATCTTTTTCTTCATATATTAGTATCAATTTTGAGACCACCCAATAAGGGATGTTCTTTAAAGGTTTTAGTCAGTCATGTCTTTCCTTAACCTTTTGAATAAACAGAAATCATGGCTCTATCTCCAAAGTGCTCCATCTCCAAAGGATGGACGTAGTTGATTTGATTATTGTTCCTACTGCTCCATGCCAAAAGGGAGAAAAACTCGATGGAAACTTGCCTCATGAAGGTCATTCACAGAACATTTATGCACCTTTCCCAGGAGAGGCAACATGGCTTTTGCCATGTATATACATGGAAACATCTCCACAAATTACTTGCATTATTGTATCACTAACTCAAATCCATTATTTATTATGATCTGATATGAATTTTTTTAGGCATGGTTACATCAACATATACAGGTCAATAAAATAACAAGAGACTTTAGTAAGATGAAAAATCTAAATAGTGTAATAGATATGTTAAGACGGTTGAATAAAATCGTTATCAGCCATCTCATTATATCAATACTAGGGAGCAAACTAAGTTAGCAGGATGATATATCAAAACAATAAAGCTGTGAACTAAATAATATATTGATAAAAATCATAAATAAAACATGAACATACACACATATAATACAAATAAAATATAATATAATATTTCAAAAATATGTCATATATGTTATATTATATAATATAAAGTATATTTAAAGATGAATATACACTTATCCTAAAACTAATATCATATTGAATGCAAATTAAAAACTGACATAGTTTTCCTATAAACTCTAAAACCAAAACAAATATTTCTTCATTGTTAATAAAATAAGCCTTTATATCTTACACAGATTTACAGTGAAACAGAAAAACATTGAAACTACATTAAAACAACCACAACAAAAATGAATTAACTTCCTCTATAATGACAATACTTTTGAAGTTCTGAGATTGAGAATTGATATTTAAGTATTTTTGCCAATGTATGTGTCAATCCCATTAGTTTCATTTTCTTAACTTTTCTCATTATATGGAAAGGTTAAAATAATTTAGAAAGTAAAAGCACTGTATAGCCACTATCTGAAATCCTGACATTAAAACTAATGAAACGTATATAAAATAAAATTGGCATGAGGACAATATAGAGATTTATTTTGCCATGATAATAATTCATAAGCATATTCACACATATATGTTCAAGTAATTTAAGGTAAACATGCCAAGCAATTTATGAGTAAAATAAATTTTCAATAAATTGCAGTGTAACAACAGGATATCCATATGGAAAATAGTGAACTTCAGAAAATTTCTCAAATGAGCCATTTAATTAAATTCAAACACACTTTACTCCTTTGTACAAAAGCTAAATCAAAGTACAAAACACAAAAGACAGTTTTGACATCAGGGTAGGCAGATATTAGTTGGAATATTTACAAAAACATACTAAAAGAAAATTGAAGATTTGTAATATCAAAGCAAGAAAAAATGGCTCAGTTTAAATCTCAGAATAGATAAAATGAGAATATAATGAGGGCATACAGAAAATACATGCTCTATGGAAGAAGAATGTGACTCAGAATTATGTAAAGAACTGCCTCTCAGAGATAATTTGCAGGGCCATTCCCAAAATGACAGCCAGTAAAGATATGATATTCTTATCCTTTTCTCATTAACCACTTTATTGATATTGGCTACAATATTAACTGTTAGGATTTTAATATATGAAAACTCATAAAAATAACCTCATGTTTAGGCACAAATTTTACAGTTCTTTAACTGGAAATTAGGAGCAATTTTCCCAGTTTCTATATTTTTATTTATTTAATTTTTGAGCTTTATACTTTCACACATTTTAGATGAGTTGGGGTTCATGAATAATGTCTATGACTTCATTTTCTGGAGTACCCACAATTGTAGAACTATCAAAAACATCATTAATATGTCATTTTCATGGGCAAATTAATGTAAAAAACTAATAAAATCAGAATAAATATGTGGGACTTGAAACAGAAATGCATGATGAAATTAATTTTAGTCAATCAAAGCTAATTGGAAACAATAAATTTTTTTCTCAACCTAGTGATTTGTGGAACTTATCCTATTAGTATAGTAAGTAAGCATGCTAAATAAATTCTAGGAAGCCTTTTCAAACTATTGAGTATTAATTTATGCTTATCCATAGGAATTGGTATAAGCACATGTGAAGGCAGGCTATGGGTACTTTTGTCATATTAAGGAACAGATTACATTCATTACTGGAAAGTTGAATTCAGATGAGTTTAGGAATGGAGATATAATACCATGCCTTATAATTTAGTATAAATACGGGAAGCTTTTAATTCACACAGAGGATAATAAATATTTCAATTTTGGAATCATAAAACAAGCATCGTTTTTAAAGGATTTTTTCTCAGTCTCTAGATGCTATGCTAGAAGCTTTATACTTAAAATATTTATATGCTTCTGGTTCAGGGGATATATTGGCTAATATGAGCTCTGCTGTGAGTTTTCAGTATCTTCTCTAATATGCAGTAGTCTATCTTTTCATTTGATGGTTTCATTCTCTAATTACATTTTATTCTAATCTATCTATATTTTTTTCCAAGAACCATGCAGGAGATAAAACAAATGTCATTAGAACTCATGGAATGTTGCAAACAATTTAGCACAGTCATGATGCATGCAACTTGGTTGAAGCATGACCACGAAGATTATGTATCCTAAGAATTTCCTGCTGTTTTGGAGTTCTGCTCTGCTTGTTGCCTTCACATATCTATTAATCTAAGAGTTATATGAAAACTGTAGGGGTCTTCGCTTTCAGAACAATAGTGTTTGATCTCTTTCAGGCATTGTTTAATGTAATCTTTTATTTATTTATTTATTTATTTATTTATTTATTTATTTATTTTACACTCCAGATTTTTATTCCCCTCCAAGTCCACTCTCTAACTGTTCTATATCCTATACAGCCTTGCCATCCCCATCTCCACAAGAATGACTCCCATCCCCTACCCCCACCCCACCAGACTTCTAAACGCCCTGGGCCTCCAGTCTCTTGAGCGTTAGGTGCATCTTCTCTAATTGAGCCCAGATCTGTGTACTATTACCATCCAGCTTTTATCAATATTGCTCTATATAGTAAAGCTTGACGTCACGGATGTTGATTCCCACAGCAGTTATTTTATTGTTAAGAATTGTTTTCTCTATTCTGGGTTTTTTGCCTTTCCATATGAATTTGTGAATTTCCCCTTCCATGTGTTTGAAGAAATGTGTTGGGATTTTGATAGGGATTGATTTGAATCTGTAGATTGCATTGGGTAGTATGGCCATTTTTACTCCATTAATTCTTCCAATCCATGAGCATGGCAGGTATCTCCATTTTCTGAGATCTTCTTTGATTTCTTTCTTGAGATACTTGAAGTTATTGTCATACAGGTCTTTCACTTGTTTGGTTAGAGTTACTCCCAAAATACTTTATATTATTTGTGGCTAATGATTCAATCACTACCATTGGGGGAAAAACATAGAGATGCAGATTGTCAGCTATGACCATTAGAAATCATTTGGGAAAATAAAATTTTTAGTGAAGCTAGGTCAAGATGTTTTTTGCTGCTGGTTCAGATGTAGAAAATCTTAGAGAAAGATATGAACTTCAGAAAAGCACACGCTGAATAAATAAGGTAGGGATATTTTTAGGTCAGGGAACAAGAAAAATGGCAGAATTGACTGGCTTGACTCTCATTGAGGCAAGATGGATAATAATTGATTTCTTATTTCCATGTTTTTCCTAATTTTTCTGATAATTTAATAAGAATTACTTAGTAGATATGCATTCTGAGGACTTAAAATAGATATGACAAATTTTTATGTAAAAGTTTCATTCTGTGATACTTTTAACATTCATATAAGATTATTTTTATATTTACATTGATTTTATTTACTTACATTCCAGTTGTTTCCCTTTTAAATATAGATAATACAATAATTGGTCCTTTCATTGTAACTACAAATTGCTGTCTAACAGTAAGATAAAATGGCTCAGAAATCTATCTTGCTTGCTTTCACTTTGTTAATCTACAAATTGCCTAGTTACAAATGTATGTTGTTTCTTAGGAATAACTTGTTTGGTTTACATGTAATATGTAAAGTTACTTCTTGGAAAGGTAGTTGGGAAAATACTGCTTTTCATAGTTACTCAATAGAAGAAAATGAAAATATAATTACTTTGTGATATCATACTTCTTGAAAGATTTTGGTGGAATATATAAGCCATAGGAGAAAGAATAAAGTTGTTGGAACAGTGTTCCTTCCATTTATCAAATATTTGTCTTTATCTATATATGTAAAGTTTGTGGGAGGGCATATTAGAATATTACTTCTTTCATCCATCAACTCTATGTATGCAGGTATATATGTAAAGTTTGTATGAGAGTGTGTTGGAACTTTGTTCCACCCATCAAATCTGTATATGTATATATGTAAAGTTTGTCTGGATGTGTACTAGATCTTGCTCCATCCACCAGATGTGTTTATATTTTGTATGTATATGGAAGTATAAAATGCTTGGAGCCTTCTTGTTCAAACTTTCACCCACCAGGTATGTGTGTCTATGCATATGTATATATGTACATATATGTACATGTGAAATATTTGGAGCATGCTTCCTGGAACTTAGCTCTAAATAATTCAATATGTGAATGTGTATATGTATGTCAGTAAGTCTGTATGAATGTATTTATGTATGTATATCTGTCTGTCTGTATGTGTGTTTGTATATATATATATATATATATATATATATGAAATTATTGATGTCTCAACATTTGTTTTTTTAAAGGCGCGTAATATTTTGAATTAGAGTAATAGTGACATGGAGGAATATATATTCCTAGACTTCTGATTTTGCTGAATCATTTATCATATAGAATTGTTTGGTAATCAATTGCCTCAGGTCTGAGAATGTTTCAAAAGATGGTAATAAAATGAAAAAGTTTCATTGTCTATTGTTGCAGCAATTATAGGAAGTCACAGAATCATATTACAAAGCTATTGATGTGTCCTATTAACAATGTCAGAAGAAACAGCTACGTTATTGACACTTTTAGAAAGGTATAATTTATAAAATTGTGAGTAAACAAAAGCATGTCCAATTATAACCTGCACATGTAATACATATTAGAAATGAACAACCATATTATAAATTCTTGTGCTTGTTTTACCTTTAATATTGATTTTAAAATATGTGACAATTTACATGCACAAGCATACCATAAAATAATGAACTCTTCATACTAGGATCATCCTCACACATTTTGTAATTTTCAGATTTCTGATTCATTACCATTTCTGTTGCCTCTGTCAAGAAAATTTTGAAGTGACTAAGGTAACACCATCTTCTTAACCTATTCTATTCCCACCAATATACTTTTGAGTCTTTTAAACAAATAGCCATGTTTGCCTTGGCAATGTTTGTGTGATTGTTCATAACCCTGACCACAGTCCAGTTGTATTAGTCAAAAAACAACGATGTTTGTGCTAGCTAAAAATGCAGCCATAGATTAGTTATAGGAAGTATAAATCAAAAAAAATATTATTTGTAGTGTATAGCAAATATACCCAAGCTATTTACAAAGATAGATAGCACATGGTTGTCTCAATCTCTTCGTTGATAAAAGCCCTACAACACTGAGGGAATTATATGTTTTGTTTGTAGAAACTCTGTATACCTGAGCTTCTATACCAAGAGATATTTTTGAGGAGTTAGCACACTTTCTGTATGGTGTTTATTAAAGGACACTTAACAGTCGTAATTGGCTTAATTAGTGAGGTTGCTGGTAGATATCACACATGAATCATTTCAATCTCCTGCTTTTCTATTATCAAAATAATATTAACAATGTTACAATGGTTGAATCTATATTCAAAACTTAAATTTTACAACAGCTCTAGTATTGTCAGTGATACCCAACTTAATATACTTTGTAGGTGAATCTTTTATATAAATTGTGAATATATGAATAATTAGGAAATGGCATATTGTTCTATTGTGTTTCACTTGTGCCAAAATAGGTGATTAAGAATTCAAAGTCAAAATTCCAATACAATTTATTTCATTGGTGTAGCACTAATATATAGTCTCTGAAACTGTATTATTTAACTTTTTTTGAGAATTACAGCCATAAATACTATATGTATTCATTTTCACTAATACCAATTTCTCCTATATCCTCCAGTCCCTCTCAAACTATTATGTTTTTTCTTTATTCTTATTATGCATTAGTGTGTGTGTGTGTGTGTGTGTGTGTGCATGTATGTTTTGTGTAAGTATATCCAAGCAATGGAAGTTATTTGGTAATGCTCATATGTATTTAGTGGTGTTCATACGCTCATGTGCTTACCACTTAGAATTAGGTAATTCATCAGATGATTATCATGGAGTGAGGTGATTCTCTATTTCACTGCATCTATTTGTTGTCTACAGCTCTTTATCTAGGGTTCAGTGCTCGTGAAATTCTTCCTACCTATTTCCTCTGGTACTATCATAATGCAGCACCAAATACCAAATAGCTGAGATTTCCTGGGTGCAACTTCTCTGTCATGTATCAGTATGAGTAAATATTAAAATCAACTGACCTACCGAAAGGAATCTATAAATTCAAAGCAACCTCATAAAAATTTCAATACAATTAACTACTAATCTGGAGAGAGCTATTCTAAAACTCATGTGAAACAACAACAACAAAGTCCAAGATTATTAAAACAATATTAAACAATGAAATACCTTCTGGGAAATATCACCATCCCTGACTTCAAGATATTCTAAATAGCAATAGTAATAAAAAATGTAGAATATTGGCATAAACAGTTACATAAATCATTGAAATCTAATCAAATACCCAGATATAAATCCACACATGTATGGACACCAGATATTTTTATTTATAAGAAATCCAGAAATATATGCTGCAAAAATGATAATATATTCATATTTATTGTTCTTTACAAAGTTCAAGTGGATCAAAACCTTAACATGATAGCCAGCCCCATTGCCAAGGAGACTACCTACAGAAATCCCTGAACACAGAAAAGTTGAGACGATCCCTGCATGGAGCCATTACAACTAAATACTAGTCTTTCTGATGTTGGAAGTTCTTTGCAGGCTACTGAAAATGAAGTGTGGACATCAACCCAACCACAGTTCCTTTGACCTACAATCTGTCCTGTTTGTGAAATATGACACAAACATCTTGGGAATTACCAACTAATGTGTGATTATATTTAAGATCCATTCCATGATAAGGAACTTATTATTTATACTGCTTTGGTAATAAATAAGCAGAAACTACATAGCACAGGGATCAAATCAAATACTACTCTTCTAAACAAATAAATAAGTATCAGAGAAATAATTCAACATGTTGTTAAGCTATGTTCTTAGGCCAGTAATCATCATCATTATAATCATCATCAGAGATGCTTCCTCTGACAGCAGAAGAGAACAGATCCAAAGAACCACAGTCATGGTTTATATAGACAGCATGTCTAAATTTAAGGTCTCCATCATCCAAATTCTTTTGGATTGCTGTGTTCAACTTCATTATGATAGGTTTTTCTTCATATCATTATACTTTTATTTTATGTTTGGTTGTTATCTCTTAGAAGCCTGTTCATTTCTAGTGACAGAGAGAATAGATGTGAATTTACATGGGAGAGGACACAGGGAAGACACCAATGAAATAGAGAAAGGAAACTATAATCAAGTTATGTTATAGGCAAA
This sequence comes from Apodemus sylvaticus, assembly GCF_947179515.1. Lineage (NCBI taxonomy): Eukaryota > Metazoa > Chordata > Mammalia > Rodentia > Muridae > Apodemus > Apodemus sylvaticus. The sequence continues at coordinate 36,761,390 of NC_067479.1, read as the reverse complement.
ACCCTTCTAATTTTAATAATATAAGAGAATGTAAAAGGAATAAAATGCTTCAATAATATGACATAATAACATTTCTTGGCATGTACAGAGAAGAATTCAGATCCTACTAAAGTGATACTTGATTAGTTTTATTCATTACCATTCTTTTATTCATAAGAACTAAGAAAAAAAAACAACTTAAATGTCCTTCAACTGATTAATGTATAATAAAATATTGTAAAGAAACACAAATAGAATTCTATTCTGCTTTAAAATAAACTTAAAATTTGAAAGCAAATGGAACTTATGCAAAGGAAAATATATTGATAGGTCTAACACTGACAGGAATGATGAATATTAATTGTTCTCTCTTGTCTATATTTCTTCACTATGTAAATGCCCTATTCATAGCCAAGGTCATGTTATTTAAATGACATCTTTGTAAAGGTGGTGATAATACTTCTACTGTGCTTTATATCAACATGCATTATTGATAGCACCCCTTTTAGGTGTCTAGGCTCTAGATAGTCATAATTGCCACTTATTTAATGGTAATATTGTTAGTTTGGACTAATAAACTTGAATTATATGAATTGATAAACAAGATAATAACTATACATGAAATGTATATCTTCTGTCATTCAAATATAATATAGATAAAAAAATTTTATTTATTCAGAGGTCCCGCTTAATGCCGTAGTGGTATTAGATGACTTATAGAATTCCAGAAATTTTCCCACATCAGTAGCTCTAAAAATTTCAAAGACTGTGATATTTTTGTGTTTGAGACAAGAAATAGCAGGCCTATTTCTATATGTGTGAGACTTTGTTAGAAAGTCATTGTAAAGAGTATATAATTTGAAAGTTGATATTTAAAATTTATTTAGCAAAGTAAGATAAAAATATTTTATTAAAGTTCGACAAAACAAATCAACAGGAAAAAAAGAAAGAAAAAAGGGGGGAAGGCAACAAGAGTAGATACAAAAGAGTCAGAGACCTATTTTTTCATATATTCAGGAACCCTATAAATCTGTAAATCTGAAGACTTGTATGCAGAGAAACTGGTACAGACATACCAGGGTAGTCCTTGTGAATAATGCTTCAGTTTCTAAGTGTTCACATGAATATTATGCAGTTATTTTGGAGGGCCTTGTCCTAGGGTCCTCCATTCCATCTGTTCCACATCCCTTTTGCCTTCTCTTCTGTGAGGGCTTAAGTATGGCTGACATTATCTGTATAAGTTCCTATTTAATGCTTTAAGGGGTCTCTCTGATGATGGCTGAGTATGGCATAGATCTATGAGTATACCAGATTATTGGAGGTCATTTTACTGTTAATATTTTTCGATCTGTAGTGTTTCAGGTTACTGTAGGTATCTGGGCTAACTTGGCTCTCATTTTTAGCCATTAAAACAGTGCCAGATATTGGTACTATCTCATGCAGGGCACATTAAGTCAAATCAGATATCATCTGGTTATTCCAACAAGGTTGGTGCCACCCATGCCCTAGCATTTTGGAGGCAGAAAAGATTGTAGATCTGTACAGAGCCATATTGGGGCAGTCATGCACATGGTCAGAGTTTGATGTTGGTCAAGGACAATCCCTGGCTTCGGGCAGGAATCTGCTGTTAGGACATAATAGGGAAGTAGGTTAAAGCAGGAATTTTTTTCCTTGGGTGGAGTGCTAAGAGTGTACTTATCTATGGTCAAGGTTAACTTCTCCCAGATAGCCAGGATCCTGCTCCGCCTAGGGTGGAGTGCTGGAAGTAAAGGTTAAGTTCATTGTTCCTCCAGGTCTAGGAATTCCTGAATTAAGCAGGTGACCCAGCCAGCTGCCAGAGCAGTCAAGAAGAGGACCTCCAAGAACTTCCACCAGAACTCAGCCTGGAGTCTGGGGGGAAGGGTTTGCCCAAACTGTTAAAAGGTCTGGCGCCATTAAAGTTTCCGGCCTCGATCAGTGAAACATTGTCCTGGCCCTTATTTCTTTTCACACCTTCCCTATCCGTCCCTCAGCTTCTGTTCCAGCTACCCACTTCATAATAGCTGCAGGCAGCTATGGAAACCAACATAGATCAAAGGTTTTGTGTGGTTGGGTTGGTATTTATACTTTTTTTTTTTTTTTTTTTTTTTTTTGCTAGTCATCAGAATACTTTTCCATGTCAAAACCTCTAGAACATGGGGGTAAATGTGGTATGTAGGCACCAGCTCTACCTGTCCACATTCATGAGTTCTTTGGGTGTTGCCTTCAGCAGTGGGACTTGTTTGTCTGATTGTGGAAAGCAACCTACTATATTGGTAACAGCCTAGGTTATTTGAGGTTTTCCTTAGCATTCATACAAATCAACTGGATCCAGCCCTATCTCATTACTAGTCTCTTTGGTTGGTGATGACCATTTGGAACTCTGTCTTTTTACTTTTATACCTCATTACAACTCATGCTAAAAAATGTGAAAAAAAAAAAGAAAATACTTATCCATTGATAGTGGGAGTGCAAATTTATAAAGACACTATTGTAATCCTTGGTATGGTGGTTCCTCAGAAAGGGGTGAAATGATCTACCTCAGATCCAGAAATACACCATTTGGGCAAATGCTCTAAGAACTCTTTATTCTACCATGGAGATACTTGCTCAACATTTTTATCATTGCTCTATTCTTGATGTTCAGAATTTGGAAACAACTTAGAAGTCTCTCAACATAATAATGGATAAAAGAAATGTGGTATATTTAAATAATGAATTATTGCTCAGCTCTTAAAATGACATCATGAAATTTGCATGCAAATTTAATAGAACTATTTGAAAAATTGTCCTGAATAAGGGAAGCCAGATTCAGAAAGATGTATATATTCACCTATATGTGTATATTATCCATTAAGTAAAAAATAAAGCTAAAATCTGTAGAACCAGAGACATGAGGATCCAAGGAAGGATCTACAGTATACACTTGAATCTCTCTGGAAGGGGACGATAGAACAGATTTTATGGATTAATGGACTAGACCCTGCAGATGGGGAGGGGCAAGAACAGGTTTGGGGAAATGAGATTGAGGAAAAAGTGAGGGAAGAGATAGGTAGAATTGAAGGACATATTGGGGGCAATATGGAAACCTAGTGCAGTGCAAACTTTGCATACTCTTCATGAATTAATTTATTTCAATGATGCACACAAAGGTGACTGAAATTTTCTTTATGAACTAGCAAGGTTGTGAATCAGAAATACAATATATACATAAAAAATTTTCAATGTATTTAAACACCTAAATTTTAAAACCAGTTCTTATATTATCAATTTTATGAACTCTTTCAACAAATAGGAACTTTGAATATTTTGGAGAAATTTTTGATGGTGTACATATTTTCTGATTAAAATAAATTAGAGAATTGTGATAATTAAATTATTAAATAACAAAATAATTTGCCAGTATTATATATTTATATGTAATACTATATATTTCAACTTATACTTACTACTGTTTCCCACTTCATGGTTTTGAGATGCAAAGAAGTGTTTAGAAAAAACTTTAAAATTTATGTCAAAAATTGATGATTTACAAACCAACTTCAGGAAAAGAGATAATTAAAATGGTTGTCATCAAACTCCAAAGGAGCATCCTTATTTAGGGATGCTCTTTTTGTGATACAATTTCCAGTTGAAGAAACTTATTCTATATACTTCTGTCATTTGTCAGAGATATATAAACATGTTTAGCAGAATATTGCTAATTGTTAAAATTGTCTAATATTTCATATTATGAAACATCCAAAAATGCATTGTTAAAAATAAAAAGGAGCCAAGGTGTTATAGAATTTCTAAAATATGTAGTTTTGAAACAGAAAAAATATTTTAATATTATATGTGTATATATGCATGAAGTGCTAAATTATTCAATGTATGAAACATGAACTTAATATGACAACTTGACAAGATGACTATGAGTTCTATGCAGATCTTATGTGTGAAGTTCCAGGGCAGACAGAGCAATTTCATGAGAACCTGCCTCAAACATAAGTAAATAAATAAATAAATAAATAAATAAATAAATAAGAAAGGAAGAAATGAAAGAAAAATAAGAGAGAAGGTAGAAAGTGTGTGTGTGTGAGAGAGAGACAAAGAGAGAGAGAGAAATAGAGAGAGAGAGAAACACACACAGAGAGAAACAGAGACAGAGGAAAATAAATAATTAAATACATATGTACATAATAAAATAAAAATATGTAAACTTCATGCATTGAAATTTGTAGTGGACTACATGTTCTTCTGATACAGTAATTGTGACTGGTAATATTTAAAAATGTAATGGTATTGCAATTTCAAAAGTAGGAATTTACTTGTTTCTACTCTATATGCACATATGTTTATGTACTAGTTATGTGCATACTTCCTTTGGAAGAGAAATATTTTTTATTCTTATTTTATTTATTTACATCACAAATACTGGTTCATGCTTCCCCTTCATAGTGCTCTTCCCACATATCCACTTTCCTTCACCACTAACAAGTTCTGGCCCTATTCCCTTTCCCTGGGTCATCAAGTCCTCTCCCACTGAGAACTGACAGGCAGTCTTATACTACATATGTGAAGGGAGTCTCATACCTGCTCATATATGCTCTTTGATTGGCAGCTAAGTCTCTGGAGCTCCCAGGGCTCCAGGTTAGCTGATATGGTTGGTTTCCTTATGGAGGTACAATCCCAGTCCATATCTTCAATCCTTGCCTTATCTCTTATATGTATGGCCAAACTCCCAGTGTCCAGCCCATTAGAAAAACTGAGTTATTCCTTACCCAGTTCCACCCTGTCAGTCTCTAATATTTAGCCTCTTTTTGACAGTATTTAAGTACTATCGTTAGTAGATCCTTGTCAGTATTTTTTTCATTTTGTTGTTGTTGATACTGTTGCTACTGCTGCTGCTGCTGCTGCTGCTGTGTGTGTGTGTGTGTGTGTGTGTGTGTGTGTGTGTGTGTGTGTGTGTTGGGATAGGTAGTCACAGAAACCTTCAGTGTCTTTCATTCTCATTTATGAGTCTTTAGTCATCAATAATACTAGAGAAGAATCTTTGTTTCCCACAACAGCCAAAAGCATAGATCATGGATGTTATTTAATTTCTGGTCTCAGCTCAAATCTTAGCTATCAACTTGGTCCCAGCTGCAGCACTGATCAAAGACTTCAGCTTGGACATCACAGACCACTAACAGCATTATGGCCTTTGGGAGCAACACAGCCCACAAACATCAACATGGTCTCTGACTGCAGCAAGGACAACGTCATGGCCTGCCATGGTGGCATGTGTCAGTAATTATGTAAAATCAATAAGTATGAGCCAAGACATGATTTTTCTTAACATTTTTCTTATATTTTCCTTAAATAATATGTTGATTAAGTAATTAATATTCCCAGAATGTGTTCATGAACTGTGACTCACAGAGAGAATAAGCCTGAATAACTAAGATGTCACAAAGCTCACTGCACAACTTTTTTCATGTGGACCAAAGAAGAAGAGGAGGAGTAAAGATGGGAAATCAGTATTCTTTGAATGCCTTCCAGATGCTTTTTTCCTATTTTATGAATACTTATGTTTCACTGAAATATAAAAGCCTAGAATAATAGAAATTAGAATATTTATTTCATACTTATATAACTATTGAAAAAATTAAATTAGTGTTGTAAACATGGATACTATAGCCTATATTTAATAGTCTTTGATATAGTTGTTATTGCCACCAAATGTTAATATGTATTTGATAGATAAAAATGATTTTGTTTGAGTTTAATAATTCTGAAATCAATTCTACATCACTGTTGTAATGAAGCCTAGATGACTACAAGAATTTCAATGGGTTTCTAATGTGTTTGTATATCAACGTAAAATTTTTAAGTAAAAGATTTGTAGTTAAAATTACTGATTTAACTTATATAAAGAATTTTAAGCTAGCAAATTTCATATTGGTATATTATAGTTTATTAAAAATATATCTACATTCATCATATATTTATCATAATTATCAATAAATTTAATGTTTATATTTATTATAATTATTAATGAAATAATTTATTACTCAGAAACCAGAGTAATAGTATTTCTATAAAATTTAATGATATAAATGTACCCATTTTGTCGACAAGGGATAGTATAACATAGATTATGTTTATAATGACAGCATTGAGATTTTATGTACTAAGCAGAAGAGGCTCATGAATCATAAGCAGAGTGGTCCAGTTAATGCAAGTAGGAAGAGGTAGGTCAGTACCCCCTCTTTCGAATGTCAAGTCAAATCCAATTCCTACTATATTAGAACTGTCTTTGGTGATGATAGTTCTTTCTCAAGATGAAACAAAAAAGGCAGCTGAGCAATATTTTCAGTGCACTCCAGGCCTAGTGTTTCATCTTTGATCCACTGTAAAATTGCTCTTCACACTGATTTACTATCCACTAGGTTTGACTTGTTGGAAGGAGATAAAAATATAGAAATCGCAATTTCCTCTGGGGACTAAGGCACAGGAAACTGAGTCAAACAGGTTAGGGACATGAACAGAGGACTTTAGATTTTTTTAAGGATTTGCAGTGTTCATTTACAATTTATATTGTACTACAAATATTTTCCAAAAATAATATGTTTAAAAGATGCTCTCATACATGACAATCCAAAATTTGACATCAGAAACTAATTAATGATATTTTTGATTCATCTTATAAATTGTAAATAAACCTATTTCTAGATACAATTGTGTATAGATATAGATCACCATATATGGACTAATAATATTTGTTTACTTTTGTTTAGGAAATAATTTAAAATAACTATTGCTTTATGGTAAAATTCCATGTAATCAAAAGAGAAAGCATTTTTTCCCACATAGATTATGAATATACATCATATAATACTGCATGTTATAAGTAAATTACAGAATAATATGGAATGTATTTACCATAGTACCGTGTATAAGTGTTTGATCGCAAATAAATAAGCTAATTAATATGGGCACTAAAAACAGATACATTTGAATATTGTTGGCAAAATATTTTGCTGAGTATTTTTAAAAAAATATGTGCAGCATATTTTTCATGACACCTTTAGTTTTATCACAGCATATATGAATGCAAAGATATGTTTGACTGCTTTACCTTTTCCAGCAAGCCTAAACCCAAACAAGTTAGTACCTTTCTCTGTTTTCTCTCACTCTAATTCAGTGGCTGAAGATGATAAAGTTTTATGAAAAACACATTCACTTTGCACTGTGTTCTGGAGTTTTTAATCATATATACAGCAGATTTCCCCTACATTGCCGATAACTACTTGGTACACAACAGAGAGCACGTGTGTCCATTGATACCCATTCATTCAATTATGAATACCTGGAACATTTCTATATTTCTCTGTCTGTTAAATTACTCCATCAACTACTTTCTTTGTGCAAACATTTTACCATGGTTTAAAAATCCCATGGTAGAAATATATTTTAGAGTTCTGGCACTCTGAGGAAATTCCTTTCCCATTTATGATTATAACTATCTGGTATATTTTAATTTTATTTTGAATAATATTAAACATAATTTTCTTACTTGAAACAAAATTAGCTCAAACTTTTCAACATATTTTTTCAAATAGCTGCTTACCTGTGATTTTTTCTTTCAGCATTTATTTCTGAGGTTTTAATTCAACTACAAGATTTCTCCTCTTCCTTTCTTACTTCCAAAACATCCCAAGTAGTCCTGACCATTATGTGGGGTTGCAAACTTCGTACAGGTACTCTGGAAATCAATATGGAGGTTCCTCAAAAAAAAAAAAAAATGGAAATACTTCTGCCTGAAGATCCACCTATACCACTCCTGAACATCGATTCAAAAGATACTCTACCATACCACAAGGACATTTACTCCATTGTAGTCCGCCAGTGGCTACATACGAACTGGGTTACCTGTAAGAGAATTTTGAGGTTAACGGGAAGGAGGGGACGAGAGAGAGATGTGAGTCAAGGCGACAAGCCGGTCAAGACTAACTTTAATATTTTTATGACAAGTTTTATAGTCTTAGGGGAATAAGCCATCCCTCCCAGAAGCCGGTCACACCAAAGGCAGGGCTGTGAAGTCTTCTTTGGCTCCAGATCTCAGCGGGTCGCCTGCCTTCAGCCTGGCAAGGTCTCTGTTGGGTGTCAGGTGAAACCGCCTTGGGGCGGTGTTGGTAGTCAAGGTGGTGACGCCTTATTGTTCCAAGGAACAAAGGCCGAAGGTAGCCCATTGGAAGAGTGGGGCTTGCCAGCCAGCTTAATGTTGTGGGGGAAGAGACAATTCCCCCTTAATTATTTATTTTTAACAACTCAGTGGATATAAGTAAATTCATCCAATGGATGACGAGCTTTTAACCAGTGAGTGAAAGCAGAGGCCCAACCCCCTTAAACGTTAAGGACATCTTTTTCGGGGGGGGGGGGGGAATAGACTGCCTTTATAATTTAAGGACAGTCTTTCAATGTCAACCCCCATGCATCTGGGCGTGCTTTTCAGGGAAATTCGGAGACAGGATATTTTCCTTTTCCCCTGGAGTGCCTCGCCTCACACCTCAACTGATGCCCATGTTTGTTATATTAACAAACATGCATAGTTCCAAATACTATGCAGCCTCCTTTCTGAGGAATCCACTGGCAGAGTAAATGCTCTGCTGATAAGAGCTGGCTGGCTTTAATAACCACCCATCCTCAACCTGGGGCCATTGCTGAAGGAGCTTATCTTCTGAGTGTTATCTGCTTGAAATATAAAAGGAGATTAAGAGAAAAAACCTGTTTGGTCAGTATTGGAAGGCCCAAGATGTTTAGTTTAATTGAAATTCAGTGTCCTCAGGCCAGAAGCCTGGCTTGCAACTTAATTTGCAAGAACACAAAGGAACCTTACTTCCCAAGTAAGTGGGAAGCGGCTTAGAAAGGGCCTTTTGAATTAATTGTACTTACCAGCAGTTTTAGGGTGTGTTTACCTGTCTTACCAATCTCTCTGGCAGCCAACATGCACCATCTTCTTCCTGAGAGAAAATGCAGACGGACCCCCTCCCCCAGAGTAAAACGGGGTCCGGGCCATTCCATGTATTATTTAAAGGGTCCCGCCACTTAACCATGGCGTAGGAATTGGAAGTAGCTGGGTGCCAGTGTCGGTCTGCTGCAGACTGACCTTTAGCATCCGTTTGGAGAAAATTTAAAACAAATAAAGCAAAGGCAAGATGTGATTTAGGGGACCTAGGAGGATATAGGTTCCCCTTCTTAGTTTTAAGAAGCCAGTTTTTAAGAGTGCGGTGAGCACGCTCCACGATTCCTTGCCCCATTGGATTATTAGGAATTCCAGTTTTAAGTTTTATATTAAATTCCTTGCAAAATGAGATAAAGTTCTTACCAGTGTAGGCTGGTCCATTGTCTGTCTTAATGACTTTGGGTAATCCCATGGTATTAAAGGCTTGTAAACAATGATCAATTACATTTTTAGAGGCTTCTCCCGAATTCAGGGAGGCAAAAATTAGTCCCGAGCACGTATCAATGCAAACATGTATAAATTTTAATTTTCCAAATTCTGCAGAGTGAGTTACATCCATTTGCCAAATTTGATTGGGCATAAGACCACGTGGATTAACCCCTAAATGGGGCACTGGTGCTAAAGTGAGACAATTAGGGCATTGTTTTACAATCATTCTTGCTTGCTCCTTAGTGATCTTATGACGGAGTCTCAACATATGACTAGAAAGATGAAATTTATCATGATCACGTTTTGCCAATTCTATAGGTGTAAGTGCCAAAGCTTGCCCTATAAGAGCTTTGTCGATGCACTCATTACCCTGAGCCAGAGGTCCAGGAAGACCTGAGTGGGCTCGGATATGACCAATATAAAAGGGATTTTTCCTAGCAAGAATGATACTTTGCAATTGTGAAAACAAGGATCCAGCTGGCGTATTAAAATTAAAAGTGCCACAGGTTTCTAATTGTGGTATAGAAAATGCAACATAAGCACTGTCAGTAAAAAGATTAAAGGTTCTATTTACAGATTGAAAGATACACAACACCGCTGTTAGCTCTGATAACTGAGCAGAACGTCCAGGGGTCTCTACGACCACTTGTTGATTATTAATACGATATCCGGCTCTTCCTTTGGAAGAGCCGTCTGTGAAAATTAAGAGAGCATTATGCAACGGCTGTAAAGATGTCATTTTAGGAAATACAACCTCATGCATATTTAAAAACTTTATCAATTTGTCTTGAGGATAATGGTTATCTATAGTCCCTTCAAAGCCTATTTGAGCAAGCAGCCAATCTGTGCTATGCTGTTTTAACCAATCATTCTGATTTACACTGTAAGGTTGTATAATAACATCTGGTTCTTTGCCAAAATAAGTTAGAGCCTGCTTTCTTCCAAGCATAATTACTTGGGCCACCGCCTCAAAATATGGCAAGATATTACGCCTTGAAGACACCCTCAAATGAATCCACATCAGAGGAGCCTTTTGCCATAATAAACCTGTAGGCTAGTGAGTCGTATTAAGAATTAGCAGATGCAAAGGTAAAGAATAATCTATATAGGTAACAAATTGATTTTCAATCGCTTTCTCCACTGTCTGTAAAGCCAAAAGTCCTTCTGAATTTAATAACCTAGGGGAAGTCGGATCAGCATTCCCTTTTAGAATATCAAATAAAGATTGTAATTCTCCTGTAGTAAGCTTTAAATACGGCCGAAGCCAGTTAATGTCACCCAACAACTTCTGAAAATCATTTAAAGTTTTCAAATTGTCCCTGCGGATAATTATCTTCTGGGAAAAAATTGCTTGGTCTGTAAGTTTAAAACCCAGATATGGCTCCTGGGTCTGAACTTTCTCTGGTGCTATTTGCAATCCTTTAGCGGCCAAAGCTTGCTGTAAATCTTTAAAACATAAAAGCAAGGTCTGAGGATTTTTTCCTGCAATTAGAAAATCATCTGTGAAATGGATAAAGTAAATATCTGGCCATTTCTGTCTTACAGGCTGAATAGCCTGTGCTACAAATTTCTGGCATAAAGCCGGGCTGTTAGCCATGCCCTGAGGAAGCACTGTCCATTGATATCTTTTCATAGGCTCTATGAAGTTAATAGAAGGAACGCTGAACGCGAATCTTTTGCAGTCCTCAGGGTGCAATGGAATAGTAAAGAAACAATCTTTTAAATCTATGACTATTTTATGAAACCCTTTAGGGATAGCCACGGGGGATGGAAGACCAGCTTGTAAAGTTCCCATGGGCAACATAGTTTCATTAACTTTTGTTAAATCCTGTAACAATCTCCATTTGCTGGATTTTTTTTTAAATAACAAATATTGGCGTGTTCCATGGAGATAGAGACTCTATTAAATGTCCCGCCTTCAATTGTTCCTGCACTAGCAAAGAGGCGGCTTCCATTTTCTCCTTAGATAAAGACCACTGATCAACCCACTCAGGATTATCACTAAGCCATTGAATTTTATCGGTGTGGGATGCAGGCAAGATAGTGGCCATTACCGAAAATGCCCCAGACTTCTAGAGTTAGGGTTTGGCTGGGGGCTTTTAAACTTTCTAGTGCCTTGCTCTTCCTTCCCAAGCCCCTGAGCAGGTAAGGATTCTGGCTCTGTCTTTTGCTTAGAGGCGATTTCATTAGGGCTACACATAATCAAATTCATTTGAGACAGTAGATCTCTACCCCAAAGGGTAGTAGGCAAATTTTGCATAACATAAGGCCGGATTTGCCCTGAATTTCCCTCTGTATCTTTCCAAGTTAGAAGTCTCGCGCTCTGTTTTGGATTATTAGCATATCTGATGCCTTGGAGATGCGTGAGTGTCTCCGTCAGTGGCCAGCTACATGGCCAATCCTGTCTTTTAATAATTGTAACATCGGCTCCCGTATCTATTAATCCTTCAAAACTCTTTCCTTCAATAGTCAATTTAAGGTTAGGTCGCTTATTGGTAATAGATTGAACCCAATATACTCCGGAGGAGCCAAAGCCCTCCTTTCCTCTTTTATCTTTAACGAATTTGGAAGGCAGTGGATGTAAAGGAACCAAGACAAGCTGAGCAATTCTTTGGTTAGCAGGTATAGTTATGACACCATGAGGGGAAGCAGCCATAATTTTTGTTTCTCCCTCATAGTCACTGTCTATGACACCTGGATAAATCTGCAGTCCCTTTACAGTAGAACTGCTTCGTCCTAGCAGTAATCCCCAAGTTCCTTCAGGTAATGGTCCAAAAACTCCCATAGGCAGGATCTGGACGCCCATTTCTGGGGTTAATATGGCATGGAATATACTGCAGAGGTCCAGTCTGGCGCTCCCTGGTGTAGCTCTGGCGAGCTCAAAGATAGATTTTCTTGGCTCGGCAGCAGCTGCGTTGCCCCACAGACTGTCTGTCCTGGATGAATCGGGGCCTGGGGCAGGCCCCTCCTCCCGCTTCCCGACACGGGTCTGCCTTGACTATTAGTTTTGGACTAGCATCCCTTAACCCAATGATTTCCTTTTCTACACTTAGGGCATGTTCCTGGTGAACAACTTGATTGTCCGTTTATAGTACCCCTGTTATCAGGGCAATCACTTTTAAAATGACCCAGACTGCCACATTTAAAATACCTTCTAATTCCTCGTCTCTGCGAAAGAATTCCCTGGATAGTGGTTCCCAGCAACACTGCAGCCATTGCTAGACCCTGATTATACGAGGGGCCAATTTCAGAACAGAGACGAATATAGCCAGCTAAGTCTGTCTTCCCCCTATGAGGTCTAATCGCCTCCCGGCAGGCCGCATTAGCATTCTCGTAGGCTAGTTGGGTAACTAACGGATTTTCTGCCTGGGAATTTCTGAAAATTCTATTAGCTGTTTTTAGCAATCTATCCACGAAATCCTGAAAAAGTTCATCGGGAGCCTGTTTGACACCTGTTAGATTCCCACTAGGATCTCCCTTTGATGGTAAAAGATTCCAAGCACGATGGGCAGCCACCACAATCTGCGCATACACTGCGATGGGAAACCCCATCTGGTTAGTATTTCCTTCATATACGCCTTCTCCCAGTAACATATCAGCATTCCATTCTGGATGGCCTGCCTGAGTATTAGTGGTGGCAGTTCTTTTGCTAGCCTCACGCCATTCAGAACTCCAAAGCAAGAAATCTCCTCCCGACAACGTGGCCTTACACAGTGTTCTCCAATCCTGTGGGGTTAAATTCGACTCTATCACAGTGTCCAATAATGCCTGTGTAAAGGGAGCTGTCGGGCCGTACTGGGATACAGCTAGCTTTAATTCTTTTATCACTTTAAATTCCAAGGTCTGATATTGTCTAATCACATTTTCCTGGTCTTCAATCTCAAGGACCGGAAAAGCTAAGATTTCTGACGTATCCTGCCCCTCTCCACTAGCCTGGCTTATTACTCTTTCTAATGGATATTGGTGGGTCTCAGAATTATTGTTCTCTCTAGTATTAGACACCCCTTTTAGCTCCTGTAATTCATTAGTCAATTTCTGCAATTTAATTTCAAACTCCAACTATTGTAACTGCATATCTTTCTGGATCTCGTCTCCTGCCATCAAGGTCATAGGCAGAGCAGATGGCGTGATAGGGGGCCATTCTTCTCCATGAGATTCAGTTGCTCTTTTTTGGGGATGAGCTGTCTTTTTTACAATTGGCTCATCTGCACTGTCTCTGCGTTTATGTGACTTAGGGTGTGGAGGGTCCTCTTTTGCAGGGGTCCTCTCTGGCAGGCTTTCTTCTTGAGATTCCTCAATTTCTTGAATAATATCTAATTCTTCCAAACCTCCTTCATCTATAATATCCTTTATAAGTGTCCAGAGGCAGAGGCCAAGAGTAATATTATCTGCCTTGGCTGCCTTTAGCGAATTACCAATTCTTTCCCAAATTCTCTCGTTTAACGTTCGTTTTTCTTGGAACCAAGGACAGCAAGAATATATCTGGTCCAAGAAATCCTCCAATCTTCCTTCTTCAAACCCTATCCCTTTCGCCTGAAGCAACTCTTGAATATTGCGGGTGCAAATTTCGCGCGAACTTTCCTGTCCCATTTTTCCCTATCGTTCAACCCAAGCGGCCACTGTGCTGGGTCAGCACAGTTTTGCTTGCAAAACCGTATCCCTCTGCACTCATAACAATAGAATAAAATTTTACACTAGCACTAGCATTTGACCTCTATGTTGCTTACCGTGCGGATACCATATCCTTTTCACTTTTTCTGCGAAGCTTCGCCAGATAGGGTCACCTCAGGAAATTCTCCCGTATCAGGTCTGCCCACGTTCAGGCGCCAATATGTAGTCCGCCAGTGGCTACATACGAACTGGGTTACCTGTAAGAGAATTTTGAGGTTAACGGGAAAGTGGGGGCAAGAGAGAGAGATGTGAGTCAAGGCGACAAGCCGGTCAAGACTAACTTTAATATTTTTATGACAAGTTTTATAGTCTTAGGGGAATAAGCCACCCCTCCCAGAAGCCGGTCACATCAAAGGCAGGGCTGTGAAGTCTTCTTTGGCTCCAGATCTCAGCGGGTCGCCTGCCTTCAGCCTGGCGAGGTCTCTGTTGGGTGTCAGGTGAAACCGCCTTGGGGCGGTATTGGTAGTCAAGGTGGCAACGCCTTATTGTTCCAAGGAACAAAGGCCAGAGGTAGCCCATCGGAAGAATGGGGGTTGCCAGCCAGCTTAATGTTGTGGGGGAAGAGACACTCCATTATATTCAGAGCTGCCTTCTTTATTATAACCAGAAACTGGATGCAACCCAGATGTCCCTCAAAGAAATATAGATACAGAAAATGTGTTACATTTACACAATGAAATACTATTCACCAATTTAAAAGGTTGGCATCATGAATTTTCCAGGAAAATGGATGTGACTAGAAAATATCAGGAGTGAAGAAACCCAGACCCAAAAGGACACACATAGTATATACTGACAAATAAGTGGATATTAGAAAAAAAACATAAATGCATATGATACATCCCACAGATAATAAGATATTTAACAATAAGTAAGAACCAAGAGATTATAGTCCAATACCACTTAGAAGGGGGAACAAAATAGTTATGGGAGTTAGAAGGAGGAAAGTTCCTAGGTGGAAGAAAGGAAGTGGAGAAGAATGGGAGGCAGGATAAAGTTATGGGGAAAACAGTAGATAAGCCCAGATAGCCAGGAGAATAAATAGAAGTATATAGCTTCTGGGGAGGTGGGGAAAGCTCTAGAATGTTCCAGTAATCTAGGCCGTGTGAGTTTCCCAGGACACAATGAGAAACTTAGCTGAAACACCCAATAGTAGGGAGAGGAAACCTGAAGAGTCCAAATCCAGTAGATAGCTCCCAGCAGAAGGATAGGGTCACCAACCCACCTTCACAATTTCTGACCCAGAAATTTCCTTTCTAAAAGAGCTGTAGGGAGAAAAATGGATCAGAGACTGATGAAAAGGCTGTCTAGAGACAGGTCCAACTTGGGGATCCATCACATGAGCAGGCACCAAATCCTAACACTATTTCTCATGCTATGATATGCTTACAGACAGGAGTCTAGCATGGCTGTCCTCTGAGAGGCATACCAATTGAGAAAATGCAGATACTTTCAGCTAAACATTGCACTGAATGTAGGGAATCTTATTGAAGCATTAGGGGAAGGAATGAAGGAACTGAAGAGTAATAGCAACTCCGTAGGAAGACAAACATTATCAATTAACACAGATCCCAGACACTAAGCCACCAACCAAAGAGCATACACAGGTTGTTCCATGGCCCACAGCACAAATATAGTAGAAGATTGCTTTGTATGGCCTCAGTTGGAAAGGATGAACATAATTTTGATGCTTCAAAGGAGGATAACTGTATGTTGGAGAAACACCCTCTCAGAGGCAAAGATGATGAGACATGGAATGAAAAATTCTGGTAGGAGAAATGGGAGGTGGCAACATATGTAATATAAATAAATGAAATAATTGATAATGAAACAATCCAAGAAAACAAACAAGCAATCAAACAGAAAAACACCGAATCAGGACAAAACAGAAGAAAACAGACACTTGTGCTGGGATATGACTCAATGAATAAACATGAGCAAGAAAGACACAATGGCTAAAACTCAGGTGGCCAGACCCATGTAGAAGCCCAGTGGCATGGCTAACACCAGTACTTCCAGTTCTAGTAGGCAAAGACTAGGGCTCCCCATTGTGTGAGGAGTAGTTATATTAGCATTTCAGGTATTTCTGGGCTTAATAGGAACTGTTTTCATAAGTAGAGGTGGAAAGTTCTGGAGAAATAAATATGGCGTAACCTTCAAACATCTACATTCAAATATGGAGCCTTTCATGGACAAATGTATTTATTTAGGTCCATAGATATACAAACATTCCAATATACATATGTCTACAGGAATCATCCATTATCTATCTTTCTATCATTAATATTCCATATACTTATCTATCTATCAATCATCTATGTATGATGTATCTATCTATCTATACATATTTACATATATATATATATATATTCTCTATCTCTATATCAACTTTTTTCTACATTTCCCTGTGTAAAATATCACATACTTTAAAATATAATCTTTATATAGTCTTAAAGTACAATTGTGAAGTTTTGAGATTTAAGTATCTACCTATAATTGTGAACACAGATAAGTATTTTTCTTATTCTTTACTTATTATAAAGTAATTCTTTCTTTGTTTATTATTTCTTACTTAAGGATAAAAAGATAAAATTTACATATGGTCATATTTAATATGCTTTTAGTATTTTCTGACAAAAGTACCACCAAAATATTTTTATCAACATATACAAGAGAAATATCTACATTTTCTTGCCATCTAAAATTCATTTAATTTATAATGGGAGATACCCTTTCTTATAATAACTCTTTATTATATAAATATAGTTCTCCAAGAAAATCACTGCAGAACTATCAAATTTGCAATCCTAGAATATGTCTTGTCACTTCTTCAAATACAAATTCATATCTCAGATGAGGTAAAGGTCTCAGGAGTTCACTCACTGTATTCAGTCATTAGTTATTATCTAACACTTATGCTTAACACAAGCCCCAAGTTTCAATAGGAAATATCTAGAAAGTCCTAACTATAAATGCATAAAAATTATATTCTTTATAAATTCAAAGGCCTATGAAAGTATTATTACCAATAATCAATAATTAAATCTTCTGTAGTAAATTTAATTTAATACTGTAAATGAATTATAGCCAAGGCAATGCAATCGTTTTTAAAATTAGCTTTTAATACAGGTAAATCTGATAAAGATATTATTTTATCATCATAATTGAGTATACTTTGAATATTTATTCAAAATTAGAAACTAATTTATATTTCCTCTTTTGCCCTTGAAAACAGTATTGAGTATTGGTATCTAGTCTGAGATATGTAAAATATATCACTGACATATGGTTCATATGCAAATTAAATTATCCCATGAAAATGGAGTATATCATCCAATGCTGTTTTCAATGCAAGTTGATTCTCTCAGACTATTAGTGAACATCATCTTCTAGTACAATCATTAAATTTTAGATATTTGATTTAAAGCTTTAAGTAGAACCTAGAGAGATCAGATACACACAGAGATGAGTGGGAACATGGCTAGGAAGGGAGGGGTACAAATTGGAAAATAGGGGTTGTGGAGGGAGGTGTTTGTGAGAGGAAATCTAGGGTGAGACATCCAGAATTAAGGTTTTTGGGAGGGTACTATAGAAACCTACTTCAAGAGAAACTTACTAAAATATACACACATATGAAGACAATTTGGTGAAACTGACAAAAAAAAATTAGAGACAGTGTCCCACTGGCCATCTCTTATGACTAGCCTAAGCTTCCAGTTACAGTGTTTGATTATATCTAATTGAGTTGTGGGCCAAAGGATCCTATGAAAAATCCACAAACAACTCTGGTTATTGCAAAGATTGATCTGTATAAACTGACAGCAAATCTTCATTGTGGAAGAGAAGACAAATGTAACTCATTGAATAAGGAGATGTCGGAGATGGGACCTAAATAGTCTTTACCCCTATGATCCAGGGGTTTTGGTACAGGAACACACTGTGTTCATTCACAAAAGAATATCATAAGAACCAGTACAGCCTCAGATCCTTTATATACAATGGTGTACTACCTGCAAGATATTTTAGCATAATGGTAGAATAAACCTTGTTGTAGCAACAAATCAATAAGTGATTTGACTACAGTCCCCACACCAAGAAAACAAGGCCCTCTAAATGAACATGAGCAAAACTCATAGGAACTCACAGAGACTGAAGCAGCAGGCCCAGGGAGTACATTTTCTTTTTCTTTTTCTCTTTTTTTTTTTTTTTTTATATTTACTTACTTTTATTTTTAGCAGTATTGATGCCTTGGCTTCATATATGTGAACCATATGTTTGCTTTTCAGAACTCACAATCATCAGTGACTCCATTTCTGGGCAATCTGACACTCTGCTGAACTTTGTAGCTATGATGTGTACACACATCCCCAATAAACAGGAAATGGAAAAAATGTAGAGTGAGACAAAGAATTCCAAGAATTGGATTTACAAAATACTGTTTGGTTTGGTTTGGTTTGGTTTGGTCTGATTTTGTTTTGTTTGATTTGGTTTGCTTATAAGTAAATTTCCAGTTTGCCCCATACACTGTGCATTCTTCTGGTCTTGGACATTCATTTTACATTATTTGTTCCTATTGATATCTAGCCTAAAGATTAGCTGATGTATATTACATTATCAAAATGTTGAGATACTTCTGTGTGATTCCTAAAATTCACTCATTAGGAAAAACCCAAAGTCAAATATTAAAGATAGATCCACATTTGGTGTCACAATTTTTAACAATTTATGTCATAAACATAAGCCATCATCCAGTTATATCTTGGAAATCTGCTTCAATATTGAAACTTTCCCCAGGAGAGATAAATCTGAAACAATCTATTATTTTTCACATTTATTTTAACAATTCAATATTTTTATTTGGTTTTATATTTATTATTTTTTACTTGCATGTTATGCACCACACGTTTTCTGTAGTATTCAAAAGAGGGAATCTCCTGAATACTGAAATTGGAGTTATAGATAACTGTATATCACTATTTGTGTGCATGGGAACAAACCAGGGTCCTATACTACAGCAAGACATGCTCTTGACCACTGCACAATCTTCATAGCTAGCTCCCACTTCTTTTTTTTTTTAATTTTTTTATTCGATATAATTTATTTACATTTCAAATGATTTCCCCTTTTCTAGCCCCCCACTCCCCGAAAGTCCCGTAAGCCCCCTTCTCTTCCCCTGTTCTCCCACCCACCCCTTCCCACTTCCCCGTTCTGGTTTTGCCGAATACTGTTTCACTGAGTCTTTCCAGAACAAGGGCCACTCCTCCTTTCTTCTTGTACCTCATTTGATGTGTGGATTATGTTTTGGGTATTCCAGTTTTCTAGGTTAATAACCACTTACTAGTGAGTGCATACCATGATTCACCTTTTGAGTCTGGGTTACCTCACTTAGTATGATGTTCTCTAGCTCCATCCATTTGCCTAAGAATTTCATGAATTCATTGTTTCTAATGGCTGAATAGTACTCCATTGTGTAGATATACCACATTTTTTGCATCCACTCTTCTTTTGAGGGATACCTGGGTACACCTCCCATTCTCATGGATCGGTAGAATCAATATAGTTAAAATGGCCATTTTGCCAAAAGCAATATACAGATTCAATGCAATACCCATCAAAATCCCAATTCAATTCTTCACAGAGTTAGAAAGAGCAATTATCAAATTCATCTGGAACAACAAAAAACCCAGGATAGCTAAAACTATACTCAGCAACAAAAGAA
Source organism: Apodemus sylvaticus (assembly GCF_947179515.1). Lineage (NCBI taxonomy): Eukaryota > Metazoa > Chordata > Mammalia > Rodentia > Muridae > Apodemus > Apodemus sylvaticus. The sequence goes on along the minus strand of NC_067479.1, from coordinate 36,741,585 downwards.
AATCTGGGGGAAATCAGTATCCCTGACCTCAAGCAATACTACAGAGCAATAGTGTTAAAAACTGCATGGTATTGGCACAGTGACAGACAGGAGGATCAATGGAACAGGATTGAAGATCCAGAAATGAACTCACACACCTATGGCCACTTAATCCTCGACAAAGAGGCTGAAAACATCCAATGGAAAAAAGATAGCCTTTTCAACAAATGGTGCTAGGTCAACTGGAGGTCAGCATGCAGAAGAATGCGAATTGATCCATCCTTGTCTCCTTGTACTAAGCTCAAATCCAAATGGATCAAGGACCTCCACATAAAGCCAGACACTCTGAAGCTAAAGGAAAAGAAACTGGGGAAGACCCTTGAGGACATCGGTACAGGGAGAAAGTTCCTGAACAGAACACCAATAGCGTATGCTCTAAGAGCAAGAATTGACAAATGGGACCTCATAAAATTACAAAGTTTCTGTAAGGCAAAGGACACCATCAAGAGGACAAATCGGCAACCAACAAATTGGGAAAAGATCTTCACCAATCCTACATCAGATAGAGGGCTAATATCCAATATATATAAAGAACTCAAGAAGTTAGACTCCAGAAAACCGAACAACCCTATTAAAAAGTGGGGTACAAAGTTAAACAAAGAATTCTCACCTGAAGAACTTCGGATGGCAGAGAAGCATCTTAAAAAATGCTCTACTTCATTAGTCATTAGGGAAATGCAAATCAAAAAAACCCTAAGATTTCATCTTACACCAGTCAGAATGGCTAAGATTAAAAATTCAGGAGACAGCAGGTGTTGGAGAGGGTGTGGAGAAAGAGGAACACTCCTCCACTGCTGGTGGGGTTGCAAATTGGTACAACCACTCTGGAAAGCAGTCTGGCGGTTCCTCCGAAAACTGGGAGTACATTTTCTATACTAGGTTCTCTGCATATATATTATGGTGTCCAGCTCAGTGTTTCTGTGGACTCTTGAATGTGTGAACAAGTGGGTATCTGATGCTGGTACCCGCTCTTGTCCTGTCTTCAATATATTGATTTGTCTTGCTGAAATTTGATAACTTTTGTTTTATCTTATTGCAATTTATTTCACTATATTTAAATATTAAGAAATTAATTAAAGAGTTATCTAAGCAATCAATTTAATGATTAATTAAACCTAGGTATAAGTTAAGCATTGAACTGTCATTTATAACTGCTGGGAGAGAAAAATTCAGAAATCAGTTTTCTTCAGTGGAGTAACTCTGAGCATATCAACTTGTACAGGACATGCTTTATGTTGATCAACATGAGAGAGTAATATTATTATTGAAATATACTTTAAAATGTCTTAAATAATTAAAAAGTTAAAAATTAAAGATTTAAATTCCATTATGTAATTTTAAGAAACTGTAATACAATAAAAAGATTAGAACACAGAAATGTTATGTATGTATATATATATATATATATATATATATTATGTGTATATATATGTATATATGTAATAGATACATGATAGAGATACTCAATAACATCAATATAGAAATTTTGTATATATATATATATATATATATATATATATATACATATATATATATGAAGAGAGAGAGAGGGGGAGAGAGAGAGGGAGAGAGAATTCAGTAGTGGATAATTATTCTATATTAATAGAATTAAAGACATTCAAATCGTTTACCACAAGCTACTAGTGAAATAAGTTATGTTTCTGAAGAGACATTAAACAACACTGAGTATTACACAGGTAATCTTCCAGATGACTTCAAGAACAAAGTAATCTCACTCTCTTGCATAGCTAAGCATACAGGAGGGCACTGTATACATGTGCCTCAGAGAATGATCCTCAATTAAAAGAAGTTTGTAGCTCTGTCTAATACCCATTGTTCATTCCAACTGATTTGATAGTTGAGCCGAATTGTTTGTGAATAGACCCTATCCAGCGGATAAATACAACAAGCTTGTTATATGTTTTTTGATATTGGGCTAATTTTGAAAGTTCAAGCAAGTTTCTCACAAAATAATCCCACAGAAATTGAAAGGGAAAATACTTTATTCTTTTATTATTGCATGTATTTAGATAAAATGAGTCTCAGGTCCTTGAGGAAGATATGCATATCTTGTAATTTGACAAAATTCAAATCAATATGTATTAGGGGTTGGATTACCATGGTCAATATTTCTTTGCACTTTGGCCATTTGTTGCTTTCTGTAAATGGTTTCTCTCTGCTGAATAAGAACGTTCTTATGTTAGCAGTGAGAGCACTGCCTGTTTATGAGTATGAGTATTTGTATTTAGAAAGTGATTATTTATTATACTGATTTATAAAATAACAATAGTACATTTTCTCTAAGACCCATGACCTCACTAGCTATGAGTATTTGTCTCAATTTATACCATGAGGAATGACTTCTCTCCTTTATTGCAGCCTTAAGTCTGATTGGTTGGTTATTGCTTATGAAGATATGCATACATAAAAGATATAAATATCTTTTTTGCATATCTATAACATGAAGTGGACACTTACGGGTTCTTTGGAAAGTCAGTTAGATGATATTTTGCGGTGGTAAACAAGTGAAAGAACATTTCATTGAAGTGGACAGGGATGTAAAACACTATGCCAGACTCATGAAAGGATGTTTTGCTGAAGAAGACAGAGGAGAGAGGATGTGCTGCTAAAGGAAGTATGTGAAATACATGTGATGAAATATTTTTTGCCAGCTGTATACATGTATTAGTCTGCCAGACACTGCATGGTTGAGCTGTATTGGTAGGGACACCATAGAGAGAAATGCACCATGAATTTTCTGGTGCTATACTGCAGCTTCATGCCACTTTCAAGGATTCAGGCTGATTACATGCACATGCTGAGCCAAGACCTGTGCTGAGGCAAGGCACGTGAGGACACATGATATGTGGAGGGTATAAATAGGCTCCGTGTAGTGATGGACACAGAGCTTGGCTTGCTGGTACAACTACCTGTTCAATGCTATGACTCTTGCATCTTCACTGATCTTCTTTCCCTGAAAGAGGCAGAGCCAACAGAACTTCTGGTGTTTCTGTTGGTTCCTCCTGCTAACTCAAGTGAGGCTGAGGCCTGGCTCTCTCTGCAAGGTCCTGACACTGCTGTTGCCTGTTCAGCTTTACTGAGCTGGAATGCTGGTGTATCTCTGAGGGTTTGAGAGTAGATGGAGCTCTGCTCGTAACCTGAGAACTTAACTGCTGACTTCCAGACAACACAGACAGGGTGTTGTTCCAAACAACCTTTCTAAACAGGTCCACTTCCCCTATATCCTTTCTTTTCCACTACCTATAGTAGGTGGTATGTTACAAGGAAGGTTAAATCATTCAAGAACCATCATTAAAAATAAGTATATGAAAATATTGAAGTTGCAATAACATAATCCGTACACTGAAATCTCACAAAATGTTGTAGAAAGTAGAGAAGATTACAAGAAACAGAACACCAGGAAGCCTGTTGCATGATTGTGTCTCAAAAATATCATAGGGTCTCATATTTAAATAAAGAGCTATAGATAATTAATGGCTGCTAACAGTGGATAAATTAATCCTCCCCATAGATGAGACAACTAAATTGTTTTCTAATAAAAAAGTCCTAAAATCATATACATATAAGCTACACTAAATACATTCAGTAGGCTCAATTTATGTATTTGTTCACACAAACAAGAAGAGAGGAAAACAGACAGACACATACATACACAAATATAAATATAAATATATATATATATATATATATATATATATGAAGAAAAGAATTACATGCCATAAATTTGAGACCAAATTTTTGATGGGATATGGGAGGTACTAAAGGCTAGAAAGAAAGGTGATCTGATATTATGTAAATATATATATTTGTATTGGATACCCTGGAACAGGAGTTGTAAGCACTCTTTGTTGTAGAGAGCCTTATTTAGGTGGCATGCAACCTGGTGGGAACTTGACAATGACCAATGTGAAGTTCCTCTCCTAGGCTTTGAGTGGGAACTCCTGTGTTATTCATAATCTCCTTCACCTAGGGAGGAGTGATCAGACCAAGGTGAAGTCTATTGTTCTTCAAGGACCTGCAGTTTCCTGAGAAACACTGGTAGAACAACTGAACTGATTCTGCTGAGAAGCTTCCAGACTTTTCCCCTACCTATATATATTGGGAGTTCTTCATTAAACTGTGAGACCTTGAATAGCAGGTGTTATCTTGGTCTCTGTGTCTTTTTGCTGCCTTCCCATACATTCCCAGCTTCCCTTCCAGGTAACCCATTTGATGAACTGTGGTCAGTTACATTTTGTCACCTGGCATGAGTTCTTAGACTGAATGCTAGTCCTCTAAAGCAGTATTACCCACTCTGAACAAGGAATTAATCTCTCTAGTATCCCAGAAATATTCTATTGAAAGTTATTTGAATGCATTAACAGCACTAAATTGATATAAACATTTCTTAACTTTGTTGCATGTCCCAATAATAGAAACATTCTTCCTTGGCATTAAATGTCTAATCTTGTTCCACTACTTAATCTCATATGTATTACTGCCTAATTTTAATATGCTAAAGTAGTATTAATTCCTTTGGATATTTGTATTGATATTTTATTAGCATTACAAGTGGAGTAGTGAAAAATGACAATCAAATTGTTTGAGTCATAAAATGTTTTAGAAAGTGAGCAATACGTTTTTTTTTTGACATCTCATGGGTTATGATTTCCAGCTGTTGGAGAAACTAAACTGCAGAAGTAAAGAAATAATCACATGTGAGAGTGTAAATCAAACTGTTGCTTCATTTTCATCATAAATTTAAAGTTATATCTAACTTACTACAAATTTCTTAGCAATTATATCTAACATAAAATATTATCAAGGTTGGTAGTATTTAAATCAATACTTACATTGTAAGTAAAACCTCTTAAAAAGAATAGACACATTGTGTCGTGTAACAATAAGTGTTTGAGTGTAATACAGTATATAAAGATACAATGAAACTGAAAATAGAAATGGAAAATAAAGGACTGATTATATTTTTGTTGAAACAAAAGAAGAACCTTTTTTGTATAGAATTTGTTCTGACTAAATAAGTTTTAATAACATAACACACCTCTGAAAATAGCAGTTTATACTCACACTAAATGTATTGACAGTGATAAATATTTAAATTTATCAATATAACTTGTCTCAAGTTTTATGGGTCTTTCCTTATGATATTTTAATTATTTATTTTTATACATTTGCTCTTTATTTTCTTCTATATTGCTCCCTCTTCTTACCTTGTCTCCTCTTCTTTGTCATTTGTTATGTTGTTTATAAACATTTATTAATCCACTAACAATTACATACTGGGGTTGCATCAAACATTATATTATGGGTTATGCTAAATTTGAACGCCAAGGCCTGTGAGATCCATGGTCATTGGTGTGCTCTGTGAAATGTGTAGTCTGAAAGTAGAGTAGTAAATTGTATATTTTCATGCACATTATTTATTCTCATGTAGCTAAACAAAGGAACCAAGAGCAGGTTCATTACTTCTGGATTTAAGTTGCAAGGAGGATTTGTTCTGTGCTTTACTTTGCAGACCATGTGACCAGGGAAACGGGACTGAACAACTCTAACCAGCTTTCTTGAATTAAGTAAAGATTCAAATACCTTATGGTTCTTAATCACATTCCCTACATTTTGATGCCACTCGAACACAGGTGCTTTTGTATACTTCTGTGCTGGCTTCTGTAAAACTCAACATTTATCCTTCAGTGATAGGAAATGTAAAACAGTGAACATTTTCAAGTAAATTGAGTTTATCCAGAATTAATTTGGTATTTCTTTATGAATAAGCCTGCTCATTTTATTTTGCACAACATGATTTGCTAAAATATGTTCTCTTATCTCTTTATTATGCTATTATAGTAAACTTCATATAAAAAAAAACAACAAAAAACTTATCACCATTATCCCAACTTCTTTGTGTATCTTCATCAGACTTGGTGAGCCTGAACCATATAGAGAAGCTTCCCTTCTGTCACCAATCTTCCCTGTTAGTTGAGTCCTCTCGAAAAGGCCAACCTACTCTGAGCAGCAGGCTAAGCCAGGAGATTGCCATTCTCCCATCATTTCTCTGCTCACTTTCATTGTTGCTGAAACTCCTGATCCATACAGACCTACATATCCAAAAACATACAGCTGAAGGATACCCATCAGAAACCGGTTACATCAGGTCATTCGGGATTAAACCCCCTCCCAATACCTGCTACAATAGACAAAACCAGGGATCTAACCCATCCAGATGGGTAAAGGTCCTCAAAAGACTACAATAAACAAAAGTAAGAGTGATATGAGGACTTCAGAGCATAGCTACCCTTCTACAGCAAGCCTTAGATAACATCACAACCAAAGCACAAGAAAATGACCTGTGTTCTAAACTTAGAGAAACAAGGGGCCTTCATAGTGGCCTTAGTAAATATTTTAGTGTAATTGAACCAAGCAGCCTCTGAGGAAATAAATTGAAGGATACCTCAGAAGATGGAAAAATCCCCCATGTTCATGAATAGGTATGATTACATACTGAAAAGGATGCTCTTTCCAATCTCTGCTGCATTTTTATCCTCATATTGTCCCCAGGAACAAACCTGGATTAAAAAATTTGAACATAAATTTGGTGACCCCATTCCTCCACTAGGGGCCCTTTCTACTGGTAGTGATCTCGTCAGGTTCCATCTCCCCACCTTTCACTCCTGTGCATATGTGGATACAAAAAATGTGGTTCATTTACACAGTAGAATACTATTCAGCTGTTAAACAAAATAGAGTACATAATGAAATTTTCAGGTAAATGAATGGAATTAGAAAACATCATCCTAAGTAAGAGAAAAGACCCAAAAATACACGCATGGTACTATATATTAGTCCAAAAGTATAGAATATCTATGGCACAACCCACAGACCATTAGAAGTTTAACAAGAAGGAAGGCTCAAGTGAGGCCCAAGTAAATATATTTGCTTCCCACTTAGAAGGGGAAACAAAATAATCATGGGAAGTGGAGGGAGGAAGGGACCAGAATGTAAGAGAGGAGGGTAAGGGAAAAGGAGGGCAGAATCTGATATTGGGGGGAGATAGGAGAGAATCCCAGAGGGTCAAGAGAAAGAATGGAAATGTGCGGCTGAGGGGGGTTGATGGCAGGGGAACCTTATAACATCCTAGAGACCTGGGATATTAGAGGCTTCCAGGACTCAATGGGAATGACCTTAAGCTTCATTTTCTTACTGGATTTTATCAACAGATATAAAAGCAAGACCAATTTTAATACCTGACTATGTTTCATAGATATCTTTAATTAAATTTCAAAATTACTTATTTACATACTACTCAATAGTAAGTATATTTGGAATTATATTATTAAATAATACTACAAAAAAAGAAATACATTTTTTTTAGACAGGGTTTCTTTGTGTAAGTCCTGGCTGTCTTGAAACTTGATCTGGAGACCAAGTTGGCCTTGAAATTAGAGATCTCAGGTTAAAGCATATGCCACCATACCACCATGTTCTGCTTGAAATAGGAATTTTATAGGTTTATTTCAGCACACAGTTCTGGTTTATATATGTAATGTACAAGGCCACATCAGTCAAAAATCTCTCCAGCAGTGTTAATGATAGACAGACAACAATCTTAGCCTAAGTGTCTATCAGTAAATGTGTGTGTAAGGTCACAATAGGGCTTATATACACAACAGAATTTTATCCAGAAACAGAAAAGAGAATTGCATCATTTAAAGGTAAACAAGTGTGCTGGAAGAATTCTCATTTTATATGGAATAAAAATCATCCTGAATTATAAATATTGTGGTATTTTACACATAGAGAAAGACTTGAAAGTGTTTTGTTAACAGAGTAAGGCTCTTTGTGAAAGGGAGGGATTAAATTGGAGGATAGAAGGTAAGAAGATAAAAATGTAAATAAATTTAGATTTTACATGAATTTATGATATTATAATATATAGTATCATTTATAACATACATATATATATATATTCATAATATACTGACATAGAGGCAATCTACATATACAACCAAATTGACATTACAACTCAATACACGTTATTATTAGAACAAAAGAAAGAAATCAGGGCAATCCTTTAAGTGTCCAAAACTTGCTATTTTTCTTGTTAAAAAGATTTATATTTGAAGAAATTTTATGAAAACATATTATGTTTTAAAGTCAGTCTATTTGGATGTAAATAAACATTGAGTACAGAGACTAAGAATAGGATTATGCCTTATAAAAGTAAAAAATCAGTAAATGATCTCTGTGTATTCATGCTGCATGATGATACAGATGGTCATTTGCAAAAAGAAAAAGAAAAAAAGCAGTATGTAACGTAGAACCTTGCTCTTGAACCTACAATAACTAAGTGCAATGCATAATTGCTTAGTTGTATTACAGATTGACTCACAACTTCTGTGGAGTATTTTTCATTTTCAACCAAGAGATATCCCTTAATAGATAATTAAGGAAATAATTTTGTAAGCATGATAGCTTAAAATAGATTTAAAAGATCAAATAGTAAGGTACATTGTTTAAAATCAAGATAATATGCCAAAATTATATAATCAATGAAAATACAATAATGTCTATGTGTGGTCCCAAAGTTAGTTCTTCTCAATTCAACAAATCAGATAAGAGAATTTTAAGATGTTTAATGCTCAAATAGACAAACAAGAAATCAAATTTGGTTCATCTGGTACATCTCAGAATTATCTAGATCAGTGTTGCAGAAAAGCACTGGACCACAGGGAACTAGGCAAGGTGTGCCCCACTGAACCAAGCATTATGAGAAGCGATGAGTGGAAGCTGATTAGCAGGCTTCAGACATCTTAGCACAGCTCAGTATGGACATTGTGGAGAGAAGCAGATGTTAAAGTTAATGCAGTGCTTCACCTAATGTGTAACTAAACTGATGATTAATCTCTCAGCTTCCCATCTGCTGGCGATGTGGCTGCTGATTATAAAAGCAATGGATTAAAAAGGACACTGTGTCCTACACAAAAGGCACCAGATATGAAATTTAAACAGTTTTCCACAGTTGATATTTGAAAATGAGTACTAATTACCGAATAAAAAATGTGGACACTTTTACTTGTTATAAACTGATTAAGATACAGCTTCATAGAATAATAGCTTTGATCATATGTCCTCATTTATTAAATGCAGGATGACCCACAACATTTTGTGGAATATGTCAGGTCTCCCGAGAAAATGTCAATATCTAAATTCATGTGCCATAGGCTAGAATCTTTGTGGTTGTTCTAAAGGCTTCTAAATCTACACCTGTAATAGCACAGAATGCAAAAACAGATAGAAGGCAGTAATCCTTGAAAAATAATTAGAATCTCCCTTACCTATATCAAAAATATTATCAAACTTAAAGAAAGAGAATGTAATCAATACCCTAGAATAGAAAATGATAAGGAAGATGTAAAGGAAGATAAGGAAAATAGCGGAAGAATCAGGATGAGAAGACATAGACAGAAAGTAAAATTAAAATTGATTTTCATTAGAGAGGTAACTGTAGATGTGATTGTAGGAAGTCAGGATTTGTCATTGTATCCATCTGTAGTTAATGTCATGAATTCATTAGCAATGTTGTATTACTACAGGTCCTGTCACATTTTCCAAACTAGAGAAAATGTAATAATATGTTTTTACAAAGACACACACACATAAACACACACACAAACACTTAGCATGTCAGACAGTGTGATTCTATATACAAGTTCATTAAATATTCATGAATTTTATGACAAAATTATCTCAATGAGAACACACAATAGAACTAATGCACATAGAGTCAACTGAAATAGTTCTAAAATGACAAGATTACAATGACAGAGACACAGACCAACCTTAAGATTTGAATTTAAAATGAATTTATTCTGAGCTGTTGGGTTTTTTCTTATGAACCCTGTCAACTTCTGCACAAGAATTCTCATTAGATCATAATGTAAACTCTTTCTCTATTTATGTCCTGCTACCAGAGTCTTATTATTTGTTATATACCTGTATGTGTTTGAAAAATCACCATGTTGTAAGGTATACATTTCCAATGTGTTTCTTTTAAAGTTTAGCTCTAGGGCCACTATAAGTTATTGCTGAAAAAAAATCCTTGCCAATGTCATTTTCCAAACCTGGATGGGAAGATTAGAATATTTTTCAAGATATGGCTCATTAACTTTATTGTGTTCTTCAAGTTGTAAAGAAAGGGGACAATGGAAATTGTCATTCTCAAAGGATGGACTATTTGGGGAATGCAATAAGAAAATGTTGGCAAAGGATTAAAAATAGCTACATAATAAAAGCTCACAAAATCTCTGATAGATATCATGAATAAAATTAATTTTGATTTACATTGTTCTTGAAATATGCTAAGAGGTTGGATAAGTGTTCTTAATCCCCAAATAGAGAATATGTGAGATGCTTTTAATCATGTTAATTACTTTTCTCTTGCTTTTCTACAATGGTTATATACTCAATCTATCTTGTTGAATAAAATACATCTTAGGTATTAGGAAGAGACTCATGAGGACAGAAAAAAAGATGAAAATAGAGAATGTAAAGATAATCTTGATCAAAAAAATGTATATGTATATATATATATATGTCATAATAATCACTATTTTATATAGTTAATATACTTTAAAGATAAAAAAACCATTAACTTAGAAAGATCCTATATTGACTTATTATATCTATTAACATTCTTTGTTTCAAAAATTAGGTTAGTACGCAAAGTCAAGAAGCAAGCTTGTGAAAGTTCAGTAAATGATAATAACTTCGATCTCTAATATGTTTTCAAATAAAATTACTATTGTCATGATACAATACATTTCATTTGTACATATGAAAATGAGTGACTTTTGATTAATATGTGGATAGGACATGTTAAAAGAATTTGAAACCATCAACTAATAAAACCACTAATATATTTGTAATTTGTAAATTTACAAGTGTTTATCAACATGCTCCACTATGTTAACAGCAGCCCTATTTATAATAACCAGAAGCTGGAAAGAACCCAGATGCCCCTCAACAGAGGAATGGATACAAAAAATGTGATATATATATGCGATGGAGTACTATTCAGCCATTAGAAACGATGAATTCATGAAACTCTTAGATAAATGGATGGAGCTGGAGAACATCATCCTAAGTGGGGTTATCCAGTCTCAAAAGATCACTCATGGTATGCACTCACTGATAAGTAGATATTAGCCTAGAAACTTGGAATACACAAGACATAATCCACATATCAAATGATGACCAAGAAGGAAGGAGTGGCCCCTGGTTCTAGAAAGGCTCAGTACAGCAGTGTAGGGCAATACCAAAATAGAGAATTGGGAAGGGGTGGATGGGGGAACAGAGGGAGGGAAGAGGGCTTATGGGAATTTCGGGGAGTGGGGAGTCAGGAAAGGGGAAATAATTTGAAATGTAAATAAAGAATATATAGAATTAAAATAAGAAATCAAACATTTTTCACAATCAGCAGACTTAGTTTTCCTACATTAAGGTAAATTTCAGAATAATACTTATTCAGAAAAAAATTAGTTATAAAATTACTACTATGCTGTATCAATAAATTATGGAATTTATGGACTATGACATTCCTATGATTAAAACCAATTTTTAGCCATCTTGTCAAAGTAAAATCACAGTAGTGGTATATTTAAGTTTTGAGATTTTTTAACATAATTCATTATTATTAAAATGAAAAGAAGATAGTATATCTTCATCTTTCTGTCTTATCATATATTTATAATATTTTTTCATAGGCTTAAAGACAAATTTAGTGTGTCTTTGTATCACACGTTATAATTTTATGTGAAAATGAAAATCAGAAATAATGCATTATAAAATCAATTAAGTAACCAGAGAAACACTGAGTTCTCATTAGTTCTATACAACCTTATAATTGCTAATTTGTGCTTAAACAAATGAAACACAAAATATTAGTTTGACTAACATTACTCTGTTTTCCAGAGGACTACAGTTTTATGATATTTTTCAGAAACACTTGTTCTTCATTATGTAATAATTTTCTGTTGGTCATATATATCCTATAAAAATTATGTATACTGATGTTTTAGAATAAATACAATTTTCTTAATATTTGAAAAAAATTAATTATATCATCTTATCAGAGATTGAGTTTAGAAAGCTAGTTAGATATTCTTGTTTAGTATCAAGATAGAATCTTCTAAAGTGGTTTCAGGTACCATCAATATTAAATATTCTTACCAGATTAAAAACTTTAAAATCAGCAAGCAACTTTTTCTATAGTCAAAACTATAATTTTGAAGTTCCTTAATATCTTTTTTTCTCTAGAAATCATGACCGTAACCATCTACTGAAACATTGTTATGCATCTATTGGCTTCACCATGATGTTATAAATGTTAAAATGGTGACACAATTATTGAAACCATATGCAGGTATCTTTTAAGATGCTCTGTAAACTCATGAATATTATGAAGTTACTACTAATAAAAATATATAGAACAGGTGCTGTCTTTAGCATTATGGGCCTTATGATCCATTTGTCGAGCGTCACTAATAGTCTTAGCAATAGCCTGGGTTGTTTTGAGTGTTTCTATGAAACCAGTTTGGCCAAATGCAACCAGTTCTTGGTATTGTATGCTCCATTTTGTGACAATGGATGACCATTGAAGGGCTCTGTTATTTGGTGACTTTATTTAGGTTGTCTTTCATATATGTATATAACCTCGGAAACTTTCTACTAGGTTAGGTCTCCATACAACCATACAGATGGTCAATTTATTCCTCCCCAGCCTCCCAGTTCCTTCCCTCTCCCTATTTAATATTCTCATTCCAGACAGTTACTTTGACTGTCCATAAATAACTATTGGATTTCGCCATGCAAGGGTAATCCACAACAATTCCACAACTCATTTACTACAAAGAAGTCAAGCTAGTGCATACCTAGAGATTTTATTGAATCAGAATCATACGGTACCGGAAAGTATACGATACCAAAGTAGAAAAGTAAATATCAACCCAGCTACAAAACCTCCTCTCTGTAAGAGTGATCTGTCTGTAAGATAGATTGATCCAAGGATGGCACAACATTTATGGCAATAATGAACCAATGTTAAGGCCCACTCTATGAGATATGTGACTCCTATTGACATTTTGTTAAATATTTTGCTATATACTCAGGTAAGGAGGAACAGGGAAGTGTGGCAGAAGGGAAACTATATATTTTATTATTTCAAAAAACTACTTGTTCAAATAAAAAATACATTTAAAATAGAAATGCATTTTGTTTCAAGCTGACATTTGTTTTATTGCAATAAAATTAATCTAAAATATAAAAAGAACTATGAATACTAAGTTTTATCAGTTTTGATTAAACAGATTTATTCTTTAGCCTATAAATACTGGTATGTTGTTAGACTCATTTTCTCTATCATTTTGGAGATTAAAAACAAAACAAGTAAAAAATAGAAAGCACTTATCTTGCATTTCTAAGATACCCAGAGGACCTTCAGGAGGAGAAAGGGAGAGGGGAATGGCAGAAGGGTTATGGATGTGGGTGACCAGGCAGGGACAGTGAACAGAAATCTAGTTTTCAATTAATGTTTAATAAAAGTCAGAGATGTTCCATTTTCAACATTGAGTCTCTGTGAGGCTAGGTATTTCCCCTTTCACTGAGGCCAGACAAGGAAGTCCAGCTAGTAGAACAAATCTTACATGCAACTTTTGGAATAGCCCCCAGTCCAGCTGTGGGACTCACCAGAAGGCCAACTTGTACAGCTGCTACATATGTGCAGGGTGTCCTATCCAGTCCATGTGTGTTCTTTAGTTGTTTGTTCAGACTCTGAGGCCCCCAAGGATCCATGTTAGTTGACCCTCTGTTGATATTCCTGTGGAGTACCTATTCTCTTCTTAGGTATGAATACTCACAGTACACATTGGGAGTCGTACCTTTTTAAATTATCAACGTCTCTACCTTTAAAGTTCTAATTATTACTTCAGTCATACCAGCTTTTTGGTTCAGCACTTGCATTTCAGAGGAAGCCTGGTGATTACATCCATATCACCCAGATAGATGAAGATTATATATGCTTAGCAATGTGTATGATATAATTGCAGAGTTTCAGTATATTATTTTGCTACTGCTTTTAGAAGAAAATGACACAGATTGGTTAAGTTAAACAATATTAATTAATAATTACATCATTCTGTGAAATGAGAGCTCCAATCAAGGTTTTTGAAAGCATGTTTCCTTCTAAGACCTCTGTGTTTGGCTTGCAAATAACCACTTTTCTTTCTTGCCTTACTTAGCAACTTAGCATTCCTATTCTTTCTAATTTTGTCTCTATTTCTCTTGTTATCTCTCTTTTTGTATCTTTCTCTCCCTCTGTCTCTTTGTCCATGTCTCTCTCTCCCTGCAAATCAAGTCTTCTATTATCTCAATTAAGGTAGAGCACTCATAGTATGTTAGTGGGCATTACAGTTTTGCTCATATATGCCCATCAAAGGGCTTATATGCATTGTAGGTTTGCTTCTTAGCCCTTGCAGTTAATATGGACTGAGGAAACTATGAAAAGATTGAGACAAATAGAGAGAAGATATATCACACCACATGGAATTTAGCCTTGTGGAAACTATCAAAACTCCAGAAAAAATTATTTTTCTTTATTTCCCAGTTGCCATGATTTTATAACTTTATCTAAAATACAATGGTCACTGGGATTAAGAAACAATGTACAAAAATTTTAACTCTATGAATCAAAATTAATATCTTTCGCCCATTTAATTATTTCACTTTAAATATATATGTTCACAGATAAAGAATGCTATCTAATATAATTTTATCTGTATTCTATGTTAAAAGAGACTATATTCTAAAGCACTGAGAAATACAGATATTGTTTATACAAATATTGTTTTGTATAAGAGAACTGCAACACTAAGCTCATAAGAACCCCTGTGTATAGAGGGAGGTGGTATATGAATCATGCCTAGGTTTGAGCATACTTACATGGATATATGCAATTAGACTTATTTATTGTTTCCTTCATATGTACTGTTCACGTTGGGATAATATTTTTGAGAAGGGACTCTCACTGGCCTCGAGCTTCTTAGTTACATCTAGGCCGACTGGACTGCAAGCCCCATAACATACTTGTCTCTACATCATTTTGCTGGGGTTACTAGATGTATCACTCTTCCCAAAGTCTTTGCACGAATTTGGGATATGAAACTCAAGTCTTCAGGTTTCTCTGTCAAAAATATTAGCAACTGTACTATTTCCCCAAACATCTGTAACAGCTCCTTTCTATATATTTATGTCTTCTGGAGCAAGAGCTACAGGTATACCTGGAAGATCTTTTATGTATAGTTAATGAAATATGGAAACTTAGGAAAATCTTAGGAAACTCTTCCTGGACTATAATTCCAAAAAAAAAAAAGAAAGAAAAAAAAACATATATTGTCTTTAGTTAATTTCAGCATATGCAATAAAAGAGAGCATGTAGCTAACCAATCAATTACTTATTTTTATATTGATCTCTGGATTGCCTGCTTAATTATAACTATGTTTTTAATATTTTCTCTCTACTAAGTTTGTACTGAGTCATTTTAATTATTACATTGTAACTAGCCTAGGGCATAATATTAAATGTTTTTAAAATGAGAACAATTTTATGGAATGTTTTTCACATTCATTAGCTCAAAGAACTCATCAAAGAATTGAAACAGATATTTTTTAATGTGAACTTTGCCTTCTAGACAAATCTCTGTTGATATTCAAACTTGTCTTATTTTTACTTATTGCAGGAACTGAAAATTAGACTTTATTCTTGATTATTTTTTAATTAGAATTCTACTTTGAGAAACATGTGTTATTCATTACTGGGCCCTACTCTATTTTTATTTTGCAATCTAGTATTAACACATAATAGTAAAACAAATATATGTCCATGTTGCTTTGCTGTCTTATTCCACTTAGTTTGTTTTACAGTTTACTGTATTTTATTTTATTTTTTTATTATGAAGTTAGCCCTTATATGTGTGTTTGTTTTCTAAGGAGAGAAAAAACACACATGGATCTGTACAGGAGCAAAGACAGGGAGCAAATGAGAGGAACTAGTGTAGGAGAAACTGCAATCAGAATATATTATATGAATAAATTCTATTTTCAATAAAAATTATTTCAATTCAAGAAAAATTTAAAAAAACTCAACTGGTTTTAAGGAAACTAAAATTGCTTCAAAAATCCTCAAAGGATCCTCAGAAATACAGGAAAATAGAATTTAAATTTTATATCAATAAGAACTCATGATTTAAGATCAGACATATAGACAATAGAAATAAATGTATACATTAAATAATTTGAGTCTGGGAACTTGCACAAAGCATACATTAAAAAAAGATGGTGTAGACTGTTTTAAATTCAAAAGGTTTGCAATGTAAGAAATAAAATTATACATATGAACTGTGTTATTAGTTTAATAGATTTTTTTTCTCAACACTGATAAATGCAGAATAATTTCTTATTTTACTAGCTTTCTTGGAAAATTATTTCAAACTTTTACACAAAATGAAATATGAGTCTTAAAGGCAATTATGTTGAATTTTTAGAAAGTAAAACTTGAATTTCTCCAAATCTGTGAACATCATAACACTCATCCTTCTATAATGTTTACTGCTGTATTTGCAGCAGAAAGATGATTCTAAAATCTAATTTTTAGTTAAAATAGTTACACTCAAGATCTGTTCAAGTTTGCCATTGTTTTCTGCTTTTGTCCTCTTTCATTTTATACCCCAAATTAATTATAATTATTTTCACACAATCAAATAAATAGTGATATAAGTACATAGAACATAATCACAAATTTCATTGCAGATAGCACATAGAAAACTAGTTACAAAGGTAGAAATGTCTTGGCCAAAATTAGTTTCTGATAACAGACTTCTGGGATATAATTTAAACATTGACATTTATGGAACACATATAATATTCATGCCTTAAGGCAAGATAGTCAAACAAAGATATAAATATTATGTAAATCTTTTAAAGTATTAAAATGTAGTCAATTTAAATCAGATAGGATTTATTGATCAGATATGAGAAGGAACTAAACAAATAGTACAGACTTGGATTTTAATATATATCAATTTTTGACAAGGCTGCACAATTGAAGCAACTTCTAAGTTAGAACCATTTGTTCTATGTTTTCACTACAATTGTGTCTTGTTTGGTTTTTTTTTTTTGTTTTTAATTTTCTAATCAATGTAAGCATCCTTAAAAATGATGTCAAATTTTGATTCTATGGTGACTTCTAACCTCCTTTATCTCTGAAAATTTCTTAGAAATTAGTCTACTTAGCTTTCAGGTCTGACATTTGATTGATTTACTCTCCCAACAACATAATTTATAGATTAATATTAATCACCTGCTAAAGTAATTGTTTTTCTATAAAATCTTTGTTTTAAAAAAAATAACTGTCAATAAGAACATGACTCTGAATTTGCATTTCTTTTAATCTCATTAAAATGGGAATAAATTTACTCAAGATTAAAATCAGAGCAGAGACTTACTTTTTAGATTTTGCAGGCTGCCTTTAATCTCAGAAGCGCATGTATCTCTGTAAGTTCAAGGCCAGCCTACTCTACATAGCAGAATTCCAAGACAGCTAGGCCTACACAGAGAAACCCTGTCTCATAAAACAAAACAAAACAATGAAGGAAACAAAAGGATTTGAACGTCCTAGAGTATTGATGAATTTTCCGTTTTCTTGAATAAATTTGAAATGGAAACTTCTAGTTCTTTGGAAAGTTAGTTACACCAAATGATGTTTTGCTGGGGCACACTGTTGGAAAGATATCTTGCTAAAGCAAACACATGAAAGACTGTTTTCATGAAGTAGAATCAGGTGAAAGGATGTTTGAATATAGCAAACAACTGAACGGACTCTTGATGAAAAAGTATAACAACCCCACAGACAGTGGAAGATGAGCAGTGAGCTTTGGTTTACTCCACCTCATTACACTTCACTAACAACAGGCACACATTGACTCACCTTACATAACCTTAAGCTCAACTTCAACAATGAGTGAAACTCACCGGAGAACACTTGAGGTTCCAGCTGCAGCTTGCCTCTTCTGCAGTCTCACCGCAGGCCAATTGGCATGCCTGGCCTTTCATCAGGATTGAACTACAGCTGCCTGGTGTCTTCTTGCTGAACGGACTGAACTGTAGCTTCCAGTTTATACTTGGTATCCACCTGCCTAGAATACTGGTTAGAATTGGCTGAGTAATATTTTATGTTTGCTACAGAACTGAACTGCTGCCAAAGAAGATCAAGCTTCTATGAACTATTGGTGAGCACGTTTCCTTCTCCCATAACCTAATAATGTTTCTCTTCTACTACCTCTGCTGGGAGGTGGGCTAGTGTGGAAGTTGAACCATTATTAAAAGTGGGTTGAAAAAAATTATGCCTGCATAAATCTGCTTTACTAACTCTGGTCTCTGAAATTTGGCTATCAGGAAACATAGTCCAGATCTTAGTCTGAAAAAAATAGCCACCCTTCATATTTCACACAGAACCACCCATTCTCACTTCCAGTCAGGTGACCAGCTGGAGGGTGGAGTGACTGCCTCTGCCTGCACAGATACACTGTTGTTGCCTTAAGGCCACTTAAAAGCATGTGCCCCTCAGCCTTCTGTCCACATAGTTATGCTCAGAGATTACCCTATAACCTACCAAAAAAAAAAAAAAAAAAAAAAAAAAAAAGAAGCCTGAGGGTGAAGTCAACTCTACAGGAGACAAAGAGAAAACACAGGAAGACATCAGTCCTGTGGTTCTCTCTGCAGCAGCCCAAGGCTGAAGAGCCAGGGAATAGAAATGTCTTGCTCAGTTTAGACAAGCATGACCCAGCACCTGGTGTACCTCTTTCTGCCCTAAACAGGCTGGGTTGTGTGATATGACAAGGCAGAGAGATGTGTGTACATTGGACAAACTATCTGTCACACACCTACATCTGCTGCCTGGGTTCCAGCCCATTGCTGTGCTGCAGATGTAATTGAGGGTGAACTTTGCTTGAACCTGTGTCCTACATGTTACCAGTACCCATTTGGGTTGAAAAATCAGAGACTTCTGAGTGGCAATTTCCATGCTAGGTAGTGATGAAAATAGTAAATGACAGTAAATAAAAAGAAACCAGGAATTTAAAGAGGTAAACGCATATGGAGAGCAAAAAACAAAAACAAAAACAAAACCACAAAAAAAAACAAAACAGAAAACAAAAACATCAACAAACAAAGCAAGCAAACAAACAAGTAACAACAAAATGGAAAACATTTAATAGTATGTTGGAAAGTTTTCCATGAGCACATGGTTCCTGTTTTATAATGCTTCTAATTCTATTCCAAGATACTAAGTCTTAATTATTGTTCACAGCAATTAAATGACCAAAATGGAGGAAATCGTCCTTTTCCCTCACATTTATTTTATTAAGTTAGCAAAACTACCTATATAATATGCGAGTGTCTTTCAGACTAACCCAATCTCTTCTTTTACTTTGCCATCTATGTTCATGTTTTCCTTGAGAAAAGGAGGTTATTGATACAATGACCTTGAAGCCACCTTGCCATTATTATGATCCTGGTGTGGCCAAAAAGACATGAAAGTAGGCTAGGGTAGGGACTTCTAAATAAATACTAACTGAATGAACATTAGCTTTCCCAGGCTGATGAAAAATTCAAAGCACCATTTTCCAGAAGATCATTCTAGTAAGGAAACCAAGATGGGTTTGAATTCTTGTCCTAGAATTGAATGCTATGAGTGATGGCAATACTCATACATGTAACTTATAAAATATATTTTTCTTGCAGTAAGCAGCAGAGCACAGAGAACTGTTAGAGTGTAATTTTACTTGTCCATGCAGTACCTCCTAGTCTTTAATGAACAGCATTACTAGCCTTCTCCCACTCATCCTCTACCTTACTTGTCATTGGAATTCACACAACTGCCCAAGAGAATCGGGTATGATTTCAAAATTGCCACCATGCTACAAATGGATAACTATAAAATAACCATGGAGGATTGCTCTATTCCTGACACACTGAGACTTGGCTATATTAATTAATTACCTAGTTAATTAAGTTGCTTAGTTAAGTGTTTATCTGATTTTCAAGAACTATCTATTATTAGAAAAACATTGCTTAAATTATTACAATCTCAACCAATTTACAAATCACATCCTCTCTTGTAGGAATCAATGCTCCTAATTCCTGGCTACAATGATGACTATTTTTCTTTTGTCTTGAAGCAGAAATCTCTTCTTTATTCAATTGTTTACAGAGCTACTAAGAATTATTGCCACTGACCAATAATCGAGTATCATTTATGCTGTGATTTCTGGAAAATTTGTCTCCAGTTAGTTTTTTTCATCATGGAAATGCTCCCTATAATCCTGTCTTTCAAATCTCCCTGAGGATCTTGAGTAATTTCGTGTCATTTCATTCATAGAGATTTACTTTTCTGTCTCAGTATCAACAGCAAAATCTTTTAATATTTTTTCTCTTACTTATGTATGCATTGCAAGTATGTAGGCGTGAATGTGTGTGGTCTGTATTTGCATATGTGTGTTGAGACCCAAAATTGTCTTTTGAGTTTTCCTCCATTTTACCCTACCTTATTCTTTGAGTTAGGGTCTCTTAATTGATCACAGAGCTCATAAATACGGCTAGTCTTGACAGTCTGCTTGCTTCAGGGATTCTGTCCTTTGAGCCAAAATTAAGGATGGGCGACCTGTGTCTTTAGTTACCGTGGAGAAGTATTGGGGTGCTGCTGTTTTGTTGATACTCAAGTCCCTTCCCATAGTACTAATAAGCTTAGTTGTAATGATACTAATAAACTTCATAATTTTCGTTTCCCCATTTTAAATTCAGTGCTACAAACTTCACTGATGTGGCAGAAATGCCCTTTGAGCATGCACAAGGACCTGAGTTAAGGTTACTATTACCCAGATATAAGCCTGATATGACAAGGACATCTGCATCCTTTGTTCTAGGTGATGGGATTGTGTTGTAGGTAGATAGATCAGAGAGTCCTTGGCTCCACAGCTCTGTTTTCATTGGTGTTAGTATTTTATAATAGTCTAGTGTGGGATGTCATACCATGCCAGGAAGATTGGTAAGGTAGAGCAGGTGGAGACCTGGAGCCTCAGTGGGCACATACCTTAGATATAGGTGACTCCCTGCTCCCTACCGGACCCCTGGCCTGGAACACTAGCCACACTCCTCACAAAGAAATGTGTCCTATGGTTACAAAGGCCAAAAACAGAGTTCTCTATGCTAATGGGTTACCTAGTAGCTTGGAGAGTTAAGCCAGTAAGCTTCTCTTCCCAGATATTCCTCCCTGGAAAAGGTATTTAGTCTCAGTTCTACCCTGAGAAGTGGATTTGTTTTTATGCACCCATTTTCCGCCATGAACAACCAATAAACTGTTTAGAACCATGGACTGTCTCTTTCATCACAATCTGCCATGGGGAGCCATGGAGAAAACATTTGACTACAAAGCTAACAACTTAAGTCTCCCATAAAATGCCTCTCTGTGCTCCCAGCCATAGATGCCACAAAGCCTGCTTTAGCCAGGCTAAGAACAATCGAAGGACAAGCCAGAGCTCCTCCTCCCCCCATCCCAGGCCAGATGTACCCAGCCTGTGGGCACAGGGCTCCATTCTCAGATCGTCAGCAACTCCCCGCGGCACCTGGATGTCTAAGGGTCTGAGAACCCCATGGCCATGGGACTCTTCACAGGTCCAGACCCCTGCCCTGCACCAGCTCTGGCTTCCCATACCTGAGACTGTGCTTTTCCACACCTAGAGTGGTGTCTCGGTGCTTCTCTACAGCCTGGTACTCGCCCCAATGGAGGCATGGAGCAACCACAGCAAAACCCCCTGTGTTTCTTACCTCAAAGAGCCCATGCCCAGTGGCAGAGGGGACATGGACTGATGTAGGAGACCAAACTGTAGGAAACCAGGCCTTCCATAGCCCCCACTTTGAGAATCCCCTTTTGCTGACCCCTTGTTAGAAGCCTCTTTTACAAGGATGATTGTGGGAACTAAATGGTCCTTATCTTAGATAAACACCAGAGGTTGTTAGAGAAGAACCAGCATACCAGAAAAGCCATAAGATGCATCAAGCTGCCACCAGACTGTCGCCATCATCCGTACCAGATGTCCTCCCTTTCTTTGATGCCTTAAATCATTCTTCCCCAGCCCCTGCTTAAAACTAGACTTTTTCCCGTTAATAAACAGACCTTGACATGAACTGCTGATGTTTGGTCTCGCCCTGTCTCTCCCGCCCATTTCTGTCTTCCAGGCTGGGTCCTCCTCGACTCCCTGAATCACTATGTCCCGCAGGACTGGATAGACTGACAATCTACAACTATAGCAAAAAGACATTTTCTTTACAAGGGCTAAGAGCTACTCTCATCAGTAGGTGTAATGACACCTCAGACACACCCTACTCTGTGAACATCAACTTCATCATTTCTATTTGGATAAATTGCTGTTATAGTGAGGACATGGCTAACATATTTACTATTTACAGTAAACTTAATAACATGAAGCCACTGATAATACTGGGGCTTACTGGGTCGGCAAACTAGATGAAATAGAGAGCTTCAGATTGAGCTGAGAGATACTTTATCTAAATATAAGATGAAATGCACAGAGAAAGAAGCCTGTGGTATCTATACATTAATGTATGAGTGTTTATATGTACACACACATGCAGACATTAATATTTCCCACACAATGTGAAAGAAAATAAACAAAATAATTTATGAATTTAAATGGATTCTCCCTTATACTTGCCTTGGTTACTTCTTCATTCCTGTTACTCTAACTTTTGTGCAATCTTTTGAACAAAGTCACTTGCTAGTATCTAAGTATGTGTGCATATTGAATCAGTAGGTATTGTAACTCTATTTATAGTCAATTTAAAGATCTGCCTCATTGACATAGAATTGTGTGTGCCTCCAGCTTGCAAAAAGTAAGCCACAGGTTTTTCTATGTTTCACCAACAGTATAAGCTGATCCTTTGGAATCAATGAGTCCAATTATCAATCCATGGACTCAGAAATACTACTGAAATGTGGTTTTAAGTATCTATTTGTGTTAGTGCCTCAAAATATTTTAGAACAGAATAAGTTCCACAATTTACTATTCGTAAGCTGAACTTCTGTTTTTAAATACTAGCTTATATATTCTTTCTGGAGTCATCAAGGTGAATTATCTCCAAAACTCAATATGCATACTAAAATACAAAGTTATCCAGTACTTTAGTAGATGAGACCCATCTGGTTGGAACAGGTAACAGAAAAGAACAATTAAAGAGTCATAACTGTCTAGGCTCCGACCTTTCTGCAACATGTTTCTCCATGGTATAAATAGCCTTTCCCATATACTATGTGTGCCACAGTAAACTGAAACTGTAATCCATGACTTCTTTCTGATTTGGTTTGTTTCTGGCAGAAGCTTTGATTCCAGCAAAGTGAAGTAATGGATAAAACTTCAGGCATCAGAATAGTACCTAGTTTAGATAAAACTTAAGCAAGAAAGCAACATTTCAAAAATGCAAAGGGAGATTTCAAATAGCTCAAAAGTTACTAATATATCAAATACAGTAAAAGCTGATACTTTTTCAACTAGACTGAAGAATGTGGAAATTATCCCTTACCTTCATAAGAAAAACAATTTCATAGAATAACTTTGTAAATTTAAGAACAGGATTAGTTAAATTGAGGTCAGGATACACAGAATAATTCCCATGACTCTAATGACACAGAAACATTGTGGACTGGAGCTTCAGCTAGAAGAGAAAATGGGGTCAAGGAATATTCTTATCCTCAGTGAAACTGGAGTAATAGGACCACAGTGGGTTAATTAAAGAAGTTTGGAGACAAGGGGAAATGTCACTATGAGAGAAGAAGATATAATTATCAAGACATTGACTTCTAAAATACACAGGATAGATACATGGTCATGTGGAAGCATTTGGCTTTAAAGATGAATAGGAAGTGATCTACTATAGAGACAGGAAGGAAGAATTACAATGATAAACAGGAGAAAGAAAAGTTCTATAAGCATCAAGACTTGAAACTTACAAAAACAAATATGATTTTTATGATGTTTGTATATTGAAAGCATAACACACTCCAGTTCATACACTGCCATTTGCAACATCAACAAAGAATGTGTCACAAATGGCTTTAGAAAAAATGTAAAACAGATGTCAAGAAACTTTTCATTATACAGAGATCCATAAACATATGGAATGACCCACCAAACAAAGTGTGAATTGAGAATCATTGGAACCCTCTGGGAAACTATTAAAGCATACACTTAGAGATCAAAAAGTTTTAAGAAGAAAGAAGTTTGACGAATTGTGTGGTATTTTATTTTTTTTAACCAACATTTTCTCAGTTTATGATAGTCTCCCTGTGGCTTTGAAGAAAGATATATTTCTTCCATCTGTTATTTTCCATTTTGGATACTGTAAAGAATTTAACCAGAAAAAGCAGTGAATAAGTTGACTGAAGTGGCACTGTAGAAACTTCAGGTTAAACTGTTTATAAGCCCATATATCTACAGTCACACAGTATTGAGTTTATAAGGTAAATAAGATACAGTTATTGTCTCTTTCCTGAACATAAAAACTATGACTAATTTGCTATTCACAGACTATGAAAGTTTTCAATGAGCTTAATTGTAATATTTTAGCCAAGTCCTTAGAAACTCTGCTCATTGTATTTATTTTTTGGATGTTTTCTTTATTTACATTTCAAATGTGATCTCCTTTCCAGGTGCCCTCCCCACCCCCACCAGGAAACACTGTTACATATTCTCCCTCCCCTTCAAGCTGCATATGTAAAGGAAACTCTGCTATTTTTAAAACATTATTGTTTGCTCGAATATCATCATAAATTAGGTAAGTGTGTCATACAAAATGATATAGGTATTAGTAATAATGTGAGTATTAGTAGTATCTGTATGTATTGAATACATGTGTCTTGATTTATTGAATTTATTATTAAAGAAATAAATACAATCAATGTAAGTCATTCACAGGTAATCAGATATAAGTTTATATAATTATGAATATTATCAGGTGATTTGAAAGATTAAGTAAAATAATAGTATCTTTCAAATTATATTAGTAAAATATTCATTTGGAATGTCTTGGTACTTACTTTTAAATTTATACAAAGAGTTAATATAAGATGAAAGTGTTATTGTGGTATTGTTTAAACACAGAAAAATGAAACCTATACTTCAGAAACATTTAGGATTTTTCTTATGTACTTTATTTTCAATGGAAACTCATTTTCTTCCTGCCTCCACCTCTATTCTAGAATTGAAAACACATATTAGTTACATAAAAAGTAAATCACAATTTTCACATTTGCATTTGATACTTACTTGGATTATTTCACATTAACAGTCCTTAAAAATTGCTAGATAGGTTTACATTTTAAAATATATATGTGGACATATATTTTATGCACAAAATGTATGAAAATAAATGATTTCTTGCAAAAATTTGAGATGAGAATGTAGAAGGTTCTTTATTATTTCAAAGACAAAGCAAAACAACACACACACACACACACACAAACACAAACACAAACCAAAATGGACAAATTGATCAGCAAAGCAGGTTAGTCAGCATATATCTAAGCATTTTTAACATCCTGGACAACACTTCATAAAATGTTTATAATTTTAGAATGGTTCTGCTGTGTTAATAGTAGTGTTTCATGTGGTTTCAGTTTACATTCCTTTATGCTAGGTTTAGGTGTGTGTATTACCCCCCCCCCCCCGGCAATATAATGTAATTTTATTTATGCTGGTTTAGCTAATTCAAAAATAGTTGAATTATTTACCTATTTTTTCACTATGTTCTTTTACTTGTATCTGTGAGAACATTGATGCACCTCCCATGGCACTTATGCCAATCCTATGACTTTTGTGAATTGATGTTTTCCAAGCTTTAAGTTCAAGAGAACCGTATCCCCATGAATATACACCATAACACTTTGCTCAAGAACTGCTATGTCCTTATCACACCTGAAAAATTTCTATATTCGATATGGAAAAGGTAAATTTCCACAATGATTTTTTGTTTATATATTTCACTTTAAAGTTGATTCATCAGAGTTGTAAATAATGTCACTAAGCAAAAATATGTCTGTCTACAAAGTCATCCTTTTGAATGCCTCATCCTTTTTGTGATGGTTCTCTTCTATCTTGAGACCAACCAAATTGGATCTTGCTTTACACTGTAGCTTGAAAAGTAAATGAATACCCTTCACAAGATAAGGAATTTCCTTCAAAGTATTGTTCTTCTGTAACTATACCAACTGTCCAGATATTCACATTCATCTCACTTAAATCTTGTGATCATTTCATATAATAAAGAGACTTTTAGAGTCGACAGCACATCCGCCAACAGCAAAACCGAGGCCATGGGACCAGGCAGGTCATGCACTCATTACCAATGGTCACTGCCAGCCATCCGGCCTGCGTGCAGCAGAGTTGCAGTACTTTTCACTACACTGAAGCCCCATTAGACCTCTGCCTCCTGCCAGCCAGTTATGGGAGGCACTCCACCATCTTGGCTCCCTGAGGCCAGAGAGATCTGACAGAGCCTGGTACGCTGACATAGTCTGAGGCTAACATCGCTTGGGTCTAAGCTTGTCAGGCTTTTGCCTGCATCCAGGCCCTAGGCAGCACGGTGGGCTGTGTGCCAACCTGGCTAGGGGGCCATTTGCCCTAGAGACTGCCCAGCACTTTCAGGGGTGCACCGTCATCTTGGCTACCAGACTTCTGAGAGATTTAACAGAAAGAGCCAGCTAGCAAACATAGCCTAAGGCTAACATCACTTGGGTCTAAGCCTCTCAGGCTTTTGTCTGCACACAGGCCCTGGGCAGCTCAGTGGGCCTTCTGTGTGCAAACCGAGCCAGGGGGTTGTTTGCCCTGAAGACTGCCCAGCACCTGAAGGGGCCCACCTTGCCATCTTGGCTACCTGACAGAACCAGTTAGCTGACATAGCATGAGGCTAATATAGCTTGGGCCTAAGCCTGTCAGACTTTTACCTGGACTCAGGGCCTTGGCAACTTGGTGGGCCATCTGTGCACCAACCTGGTCTGGGGATCTTTTGCCCTGCAGAAGGATCAGCACTTGGAAAATGTCCCCGCAGCATCCACCATTATCACTCACTGAAGGAACAGACAGGTAACACCAGGTTCACAAAGACAACATGGGGCAGGGCGTACTAGGGCTCAAAGGGCACCCAAGAGGTGGACAGCACATCAGTAATCTGTGCCAGGGGAAACCCAGTCATCCAGAGGTGCTGAAATAGCCTTACAGGCTCACAGGAGATTCAAGCACAAGCCAGTGACAAGACCAACTAATACCAGATATAACAAGATGGCAAAAGGCAAATGTAGGAACATTACTAACAGAAATCTAGGAAATATGGCAGCATCTGAACCCAATTCTCCAACAAGACCAAGTCCTAGATACCCCAACACACCAGAAAAACAAGATTTGGATTTAAAAGCACTGGTCATGATGCTGTTAGAGGAACACATAAAGGACATAAATAAATCTCTTAGAGTAATACAGGGGAACTTGAATAAGTTAGAAGCCCTTACAATAGAAACACAAAAAATCAATTAAAAAAATTCAGAGGAATATGGGTCAACAGATAGAAGCCAATAAAGACGAAACACAAAAATCACTTAAAGAAATGCAGGAGAAATTGTGTGAATAGGCAGAAGTCATGAAAGAAGAAATACAAAAAATCTCTTAAAGAATTACAGGAAAACACAAACAAATGAAGGAACTGAGCAAAACAATCCTGGATATAAAAACAGAAGTAGAAACAACTAAGAAATCACAAAGGGAGACAACTTTGGAGATAGAAAAACCATGGGAAGAAATCACGGTCCATAGATGGAAATATCAGCAACAGAATACAAGAGATGGAAGAAAGAATCTCAGATGCCGAAGATACCATAGAAACCATTGACTAAACAGTCAAAGAAAAATGCAAAATGCAAAAAGCTTATAACCTAAAACATCCAAGAAATCTAGGACACAATTAGAAGACCAAACCTAAGGATTATAGGTGTAGATGAGAGTGAAGATTTACAACTTAAAGGGCCAGCAAATATCTTCAACAAAATTATGGAAGAAAACTTCCCTAACTTAAAGAAAGAGATGCCCATGAATATACAAGAAGCCAACATAAATCCAAACAGACTAGACAAGAACAGAAGTACCTCCTATGACATAATAATCAAAACCCCAAAAGTACTAAACAAAGAAAAAATATCAAAGGCAGTAAGAAAAAAAGGCCAAGTAACAAATAAAGGAAGACCTATCAGAATCACACCAGACTTCTTACCAAAGACCATGAAAGCTAGAAGATCCTGGGCAGATCTCATGCAGACTCTAAGCGAACACAAATGTCAGCCAAGACTACTATACCCAGCAAAACTCTCAATTATCAAAGATGGAGAAACGAAGATATTGAATGAAATACCAAATTTACACAATATCTTTCAACAATCCAGCCCTACAAAGAATAACAGGAGGAAAACTACACCCTGGAAAAAGCAAGATAGTAACATTCTTTCATCAACCCAAAAGAAGATAACCACTCAAATATATAAATAACATCAAAAATGGCAGGAAGAAATAATCACTATTCCTTAATATCTCATAACATCAATGGACTCAATTCCCCAATAAAAAGATATAGACTAAGAGACTGGATAAGGAAACAGGTCCCTAAATTTTACTGCATACAGGAAACACACCTCAGTGCCAAAGACAAAAACTTCCTTAGAGTAAAAGGCTGGAAGAAAATTTTACAAGCAAATAGTCTCAGGAAATGAGGTGGAGTAGCCATTCTAATATCAGATAAAATTGGCTTTTAACCTAAAGTCATTAAAAGAGACACAGAAGGACACTTCTTGCTGGTCAAAGAAAAAAATCCACCAAGAGAAAATGTCAATTCTGAACATTTATGCTCCAAAGGCAAGGGCACCCCCTTTCGTAAAAGAAAAATTACTAAAGCTCAAAGCAAATATTACAGCTAACACAATAATTCTGGGTGACTTCAACAATCCACTCTCCAAAAAGGACCAATTAGGGACACAGTAAAACTAATTGAAGCTTTGGACCAATTGGATTTTATATATATATTTCATATAAATAGCATATATATATATATATATATATATATATATATATATATATATATATATATATATATATATATATCATATAAAAAACATTTCATCCTAAATCAAAAGAGTATACCTTTTTCTCAGCACCTCATGGTACTTTCTCCAAAATTGACCATATAATTGGTCACAAGGCAGACCTCGACAAATATAGGATGTTCAAACTAATGCCATGCCTCCTATCAGATCACTATGGAGTAAGAGTGGTCTTCAATAGCAACAAAATCAGCAGAAAGTCCACATACACATGGAGGCTGAACAATACACTACTCAATGATACCTTGGCCAAGAAGAAATAAAGAAAGAAATCAAAGACTTTTTAGAATTTAATGAAAATGAAGGTACAACATACCCAATCCTATGGGACACAATGAAAGCAGTGCTAAGAGGAAAACTCATAGCCCTGAGTCCCTCCAAAAAGAAACAGGAGAGAACATACGCTAGCAGCTTAACAGCACACATGAAAGCTCTGGAACAAAAAGAAGCTAATTCACCCAGGAGAAATAGAAGACAGGAAATCATCAAACTCAGGGCTGAAATCAATCAAGTGGAAACAAAGAGAACCATGCAAAGAATCAACAATACCAGGAGCTGGTTCTTTGAGAAAATCAACAAGATAGATAAACCCTTAGCCAGACTGACCAAAGGGCAGAGAGAAAGTATCCAAATTAACAAAATTATAAATGAAAAGGGGGATATAACAACAGAAACTGAGGAAATTCAAAAAATCATCAGATCCTATTACAAAAGCTTATAATCAACACAAATGGAGAATCTGGAGGAAATGGACAATTTCCTAGTCAGATACCAAATACCAAAATTAAAGCAGGACCAAATAGATCATCTAAACAGTTCCATAACCCCTAAAGAAATAGAAGGGGTCATAGAAAGCCTTCCAACCAAAAAAAGCACAGGACCAGATGACTTTAGTGCAGAATTCTATCAGACCTTCAAAGAAAACCTAACACCAATACTCTTCAAACTATTCCACAAAATAGAAACAGAAGGAACACTACCCAACTCCTTTTATGAAGCCACAATTAGGCTGATACCAAAACCACACAAAGATCCAACAAAGAAAGAGAACTTCAGACCAATTTCCCTTATGAACATCGATGCAAAAATACTCAAAAAAGTTCTTGCCAACCGAATCCAAGAACACACCAAAACGATCATTCAACATGATCAAGTAGGCTTCATCCTAGGGATGCAGGGATGGTTCAATATATGGAAATCCATCAATGCAATCCAGTACATAAACAAACTCAAAGAAAAAAACATGTCCATTTCATGGGATGCTGAAAAAACATTTGACAAAATTCAGCATCCTTGCTAAAAGTCTTGGAAGAAACAGGAATTCAAGGCCCATACTTAAACATAGTAAAATCAATATACAGCAAACTGTAGCCAACATCAAACTAAATGGAGAGAAACTTGAAGCAATCCCAGTAAATCAGGGACTAGACAAGGCTGCCTCCTCTCTCCATATCTTTTCAATGTTGTACTTGAGGTACTAGATCAGGCAATTAGACAACATAAGGAGGTCAAACGGATACAAATTGGAAATAAAGAAGTCAAAATATCACTATTTGCAGATGATATGATAGTTTCCTTAAGTGACCAAAAAACTCAACCAGAGAATTTCTACAGCTGATAAACAATTTCAGCAAAATGGCAGGTTATAAAATTAACTCAAGCAAATCAGTATCCTTCCTATACTCAAACGATAAGCAGGCTGAGAATGAAATTAGGGAAATGACATCCCTCACAATAGCCACAAACAATATAAAGTACCTTGGAGTGACTCTGACCAAACAAGTGAAAAATCTGTATGACAAGAACTTCAAGTCTCTGAAGAAGGAAATGGAAGACAACCTCAGAAAATGGAAAAATCTGCCATGCTCGTGGATTTGCAGGATAAAAATAGTCAAAATGGTTATCTTCCAAAAGCAATATACAGATTCAATGTAATCCGCATCAAAATCCCAACTCAGTTCTTCATAGACTTAGAATGAGCAATTCTCAAATTCATCTGGAATAACAAAAAACCCAGAATAGCTAAAACTATTCTCAACAGCAAAAGAAATTCTTGGGGAATCAGTATCCCGGACCTCAAGCAGTACTATAGAACAATAGTGTTTAAAACTGCATGGTATGTGTACAGTTTCAGGCAGGAAGATCAATGGTATAGGATTGAAGATCCAGAAATAAACCCATACCTATGGATACTTGATCTTTGACAAAGGAGCTGAAAACATCCATTGGAAAAAAAAAAAAGATAGTCTTTTCAATAAATGGTGCTGGTTCAATTGGAGGTCAGCATGCAGAAGAATGTGAGTTGATCCATCCTTATCTCCTTCTACTAAATTCAACTCCAAGTGGATCAAGGACCTCCACATAAAGCTAAACACACTGAAACTATTAGAAAAGAAACTGGGGAAGACCCTTGAGGATATCAGTAAAGGAGGAAAGTTCCTGAACAGAACACCAATAGCTTATGCTTTAAGATCAGGAATTGACAAATGTTATCTCATAAAATTACAATGTTTCTGTAAAGCAAAGGACACCATCAAAAGGACAAATCAGCAACTGACAAATTGGGAAAAGATCTTTACCAACCGTACATCTGACAGAGGACTAATATCTAATATATACACAGAACTCAAGAAGTTAGACTCCAGAGAACCAAATAACCGTATTAAAAATGGGGTACAGAGCTAAACAAAGAATTTTCACCTGAAGAACTTTGGATGGCTGAGAAGCATCTTAAAAAATGTTCAACATCATTTGAATCAAAACAACCCTGAGATTTCACCTCACACCAGTCAGAATGGCTAAGACTAAAATCTCAGGAGACAGCAGATGTTGGTGAGGATGTGGAGAAAGAGGAACACTCCTCCACTGCTGGTGGTGTTGCAAGTTGGTACAACCACTCTAGAAATCAGTCTGGCAGTTCCTCAGAAAACTGGGCACACCACTTCTAGAGGACCCTGCTATACCACACCTGGGCATATACCCCGAGGATTCCCCAGCATGTAATAAGGATACATGCTCCACTATGTTCATAGCAGCCCTATTTATAATAGCCAGAAGCCGTTAAGAACCCAGATGTCCCTAAACGAAGGAATGGATACAAAAAAAATGTGGTATATTTATACAATGGAATATGATTCTGCCCTTAGAAACAATGAATTCATGAAATTCTTAGACAAATGGATGGAGCTGGAGAACATCATATTAAGTGAGGTAACCCAGTCTCAAAAGATCAATCATGGTATGCACTCACTGATAAGCAGATATTAGCCTAGAAACTTGGAATACCCTGGAATACCCAAGACATAATTCTCATATCAACTGATGTTCAAGAAGAATGGAGGAGTGGCCCCTGGTTCTGGAAAAGTGCAGTGCAGCAGTGTAGGGCAATGCCAGAATAGGGAAATGGGAACAGGTGGATGGGGGAACAGGGAGAGGGAAGATGACTTATGGCACTTTCAGGGTGTGGGGAGCAAGGAAAGGGGAAATCATTTGAAATGTAAATAAAAAAAATATATCAAATATAAAAAAAAGAGATTTCAACTTTTGAACCTAGCCTTATTTTCATAAAAAAGATAAATCATGGATATAATGCTAATAATGATAATACTTCACATTAAAGAAAAGATTTGCAAATTCTTGTTTTAATGATATCTCCTGAATCGTATAGTTCATTTCCTGTTGCACAGCTTTTTTAAAAAATCTGCTTTTTTTCTTTTTAGAAAGGCTTGTTTATTTTTGTGTTTTGTGTGTTTGGCTGAATTTATGTGTGTGTGCTATCCTATGTGTACCTTGTGCATATTGTTAACAGAAGAGGGCATTTGATATGATGGAAATGGAGTGAAAGGTGAATGTGGATTTCCAGGCCATCTCTGCTGACAACTCTTCCTAAAGAGAAAGTGCACCTAACTGTGGAGTCATCTCTACAGCTCCTTGAGATTGGATTTTTAAATAGTGAGTACTGATGATGATGTTAATTTACCAGCTATCAGTATTCAAATATACCATCCCTACTACATCCCTACACCATCACTACTCCCAGGAATAGCTCCTTGAGGCTACCATCCATCTGTGTGCATTCCATATTCAGTAAATCTACAATCTACATTGCTATTCTTTATGATCTCATCTTTAATTTTTTTTTCCAAACTGCTTTATATAGAAGTTTGCATGCAGTGGTCACTGTCTTAGACACCGTTTTATTACTGTGAAGCTACATCATCACAATAATACTCTTAGAAAAGAAAGCATTAAACTGGAGACTTGCTTATAGTTTTAGAGTTTAGTCCATTATCGTGAGTGTGGGAAATATGGCACTGGAGCAGTAAGTAAGTACCATATGCTGATCTAGTCTGAAAGACTGCTTTGGGCATGGACTCTAGAAGAATCACTGTACATCCCCAGTGACATACTTCCTCCTTTCCAAAGCTTTTAAATAGTGCCACTTCTCAGTTACTATTAAATATATAAGCTTATGGGGCCATTCTTATTCACACAACCATAGTCACTTAAAATAGCAACTAGAATATAAAAATGTGCTATTTTCTGAAACCTAGAACGTTATGCCAGTTTACTTAAGCTGATGTTCTTTTGCATGAGAATATAAAAATAATAATGAAATGATCAAGCTATAGAATATCATGAACTCAGTTGTTCCTATCTACAGTCATAAAGAACCTGTATTATTAGTGTCACTGAAGCTTGATGTTTTTGTAACTTCACGTTAATGGTGGCAGTCATTTATAGGCACTAGTTCAGGTTATAATAAAGGTAGGGATTTTGTTGTTTATATTGTTGCATGTTTTAATGTATTTTCTGAATCTATATTTTTACATTTTCCTTTTTGTTACTGACTACAAGTGTGCTTATTCAATTTATATTAAATTTATTTAAGGATAGATTTTTATCACATGAACTAAACACTCACTACACATAATTATTCCAGAAATCAATGAAAATCAACTTATAATCCTCAGCTCTCTCTCTCTCTCACTCTCTCTCTCTCTCTCTCTCTCTCTCTCTAATATCTCTTGAAGTAGAAATTGCAATGAATAATTCTATTTTCTTATTTTGCAGAAATTCATGTGAGTTTCTTGTCACTGACGTCTGCCACTAAGAAATCTTAAAAGGTTTTTTTTTTTTCTATTGAATGTGTCATCAAAATCAGGCTTGCCATCAATTTTGAAGCTATTTGTAGTCAAAAGGAATGAATGTCTCAGCTGTTACTCTTTAGAGTTCAAAGTGATATATTAAAAAAATCAAAGTAAAAGTACAGTGGATAAAATCTCTATTGAATTTCAGAGAGCCACATCGCCATGGCAATTGCCTCAAACAAAAATCACCCTTCTACGTTTTTAGCAGCTGTCAAGTTAATTAGAGTCAAGGTGGTTCCATGCCATTCAATAATGGATATTAATATGTTGGTAAAAGTTAAACATTTATCATGAAAAGTATGCTTATTTGTTGAAAGAGGTGAAACAGAAGTCTATGGAAGAATTCAATATTTATGCCCCAGGGTCTGTTAAAAGAAGTGGGTCATGATGTATTCTAGTCAATTACATTAGCTTTATAGAAAAACAGAGTAGCACCTATTCAAGAAAAAGGTTACTATGTCTCAACCTTCATGTGAGGAACAGGCTGCTCATATAAACTTATACTTTGATAGATAAGATGTTAATCTGCAGGTTTTGCACTAAAATTCAGCTTCTGCAATTAATGCAAAATGCATCTCTTTTATTTTTTTCACATTTAAGGTTTTTTTTTTGAGGAATAGTACTTTTCTTTGTATATATTCGTCAATAATATTTCAAATGTTATTCCCTTTCCCAGTTTCCTCATTTCCCAGAAAACCCCCAACCCATACTCCCTCCTGCTGTCTCCATGAGGATGCCCCCCAAAACCACTCCCACCTACCCTCTCTTTCCCCCACACTGGGGCATTTATCAAGCATTCATCAGACCAACCAACCATCTTCCCACCAATGACCAACAAGGCATTCCTCGGCCACAAATGCAGCTGGAACCATGTGTACACCTACATTGGTTGATGGATTAGTTCCTGGGAGCCTTATGGACACAATGAAAGCAGTGCTAAGAAGAAAGCTCATAGCTCTAAGTACCTCAAAAAAATGGAGATAGCTTACACTAGCAGCTTGACAGCACACCTGAAAGCCTTAGAACAAAAAGAAGCAAATATACCCAAGAGGAGTAGACAGCAGGAAATAATCAAACTCAGGGCCAAAATCAACCAAATAGAAAAAAAAAAAAAAAAAAAAAAGAACTGCACAAAATAGTTAAAAAAAAAACAACAACAACAAAAAAAAACAAAACAGGAGCTGGTTCTTTGAGAAAATCAACAAGACACACTAACCAGAGAGCACAGAATCAGTACGCAAATTAATAAAATCAGAAATGAAAAGGGAGACATAACAACATAAACTGTGGAAATCATCAGATCATACTACAAATCTTGGTAGATTTTTCCTTTGAAGAGTATCAAGTGTCCTTCCTTTTCTTTTTTGACAACTTTTAGTTGAAATGGATTTTTTCTGATATAAGAATGGCCACTCCTGCTTGTTTCTTGGGATCATTTACTTGGAAATAGTTTTTCCATCTATGACTCTGAGGTAGTGACTGTCTCTGTCACTGAGGTGGGTTTCTTGTATGCAGCGAAATGTTGGGTCCTGTTTAGGTATGCAGTATGTTAGTCTATGTCTTTTTTTATTGGGGAATTGAGTTCATTGATGTTAAGAAATAATAAGGAAAAGTGGTTGTTACTTCCTGTTATTTTTGTTGTTAAAGGTGGAATTATGTTTGTGTGGCTACCTTCTTTTGGATTTATTGAAACTTTATTTTCATGCTTTTTCTAGGGTGTAGTTTTCCTCCTTGTGTTGGATCTCTTTTAAAATGTAACATAGTAACATTTAGACAGATTCATGGCAACCTTTGGAGTATGTATTTAGCATTTTTTTTTTTGCTTACTTCTCAAATGTCTCACCATCAAGCTATTAATGAGAATTTCAATTATTTAATTTCATTTTTACTTGTTTTTCAAGCAAACCTAACCATGTGTGAATCAATTTTGTGACTTTATTTTTTCATACTAATATAAACAGACATTTGAAAACTTGATACTCTATATCTCATCAGTTTACACAGAAAGATTTTAGGTACACAACTTGACTGAAATAATTCCAACGATTCAGATCAATAGAGTAAAAGTCAAAGTATTTTTTTCATATTTTTATAATTGAATGCGTAGTGGTAAAATAAAAGGTACTCCTTTGTTCTTATTACATAATTTAGTTTTGCTAATAATGATTATAGTAAGGCTACACAAACTATCTCAAAGCGAACTGAGCTTAATTATCAAGGATATTTGAAACTAAACTACATGGTTAAAGGTGATGAATTTTTTTAAATATCATGTCCATGAAAGTAATCAAATGTGCAAATATCATAGTAACATTAAACCAGAAATAGGAGAGATAAAATGTCTAAAATGTTCTTTGAATTTATGCATAATATTAATAAGTAAGATGCATTTTGCTAGAAGAAGGTTTATGGAACATATGAGGAGGGGGGTCCGGGAAAGGGGAAATCATTTGGAATGGAAACAAAGAATATAGAAAATAAAAAATATTTAAAATAGTAATTACAAATATATTTACTTAGATTATAATTAAAATATTTTTATATTTAGTTAATGTGTGTGTGTGTGTGTGTGTGTGTGTGCGTAAGAATGTATGTATGTTCACCATATGTACTCAGTAGACTTCTGAGACCTAAAAAGGTATTGAATCCTTTGGAACAAGAATTATAGGCAATAGAGAACAGTGGGAATTTATCCCAAGTCATCTGTAAGAGAAGATACTACTTTTAACCACTGAGCCATTCCAGTGTAAGTATGGTTAAAAGTATGTGTTATAAACTCATATTTCTGAATATAATTGAACCATAGTTCAGTTACTATGTTAGCAATTTTTGGCATGAATAAGGTATAAACAATTAAAATAATGCAATAAAATAAATGACTAACATGAGTACAATATGATTAATTAAATATAAGTGTAATTTGAAACTTTAGTTTAACTGTAGATAATAAAGCTATCAAGAAATTCATATCTAAATGACATTATTAGTTTATAAAAATAATATATTAAATAACTAAAAAATAATTGAATCTTTTATAATTCATTCATCTGAGAGCCTGCCTGTGGATAAAACAAGCCTAAAATATTGCCACATATGATGCATGATAAAATATAAAAAGAATAAACATAATGACTGTAAACCATATAAAATTAAAGAGTTTTAATAAGGATAAGGGCAAAAATTAGGCACAGTGGTCAATGGAATAGAGTTAAAACCCCAGAAATAGGAAGACAAATTATGGATATCTTTTGGTAGCATCTTCAATAAATAGTGCTGGTCAAATTTGATGGCAGACTATAGAAGAATTTAAACAGCACCAAAATTCCTACCCTGAGCAAACCTCAACCCCAGATTTATCAAAGGCTTCAACATAAGGTCAGATGCACTGAATCAGTTAGAAAAAGAAGTGGGGAATAGTCTTAAAATCATAGGCAGAGATTTTTTTTTTCTGTTGATAGTGCCAATAGCACTAGCACTAAGAACAACTAATAAACAGGACCTCATGAAAATGTAAACCTTCTCTACACATTATGATCTTTCAGCTCACCCAATGGGAACAAATTTTTACCAACTAATCATCAAATAGAGAGACAATATACAAAATATATGAAGAACCCAAAACACTAGATATCAAGCAAGCAGCCTGAATAATGAACGGGATGCAAATCAATGAAGAAAATTCTGTAACAAACAAACTCAAGTGGCTAAGAAACCCTTAAACATGTGTTCAACATTCTCAGTCATAAAGGGAATGCAAATCAAAACCACTTTAAAATTTTACCTTACACTAACCAGATTGGCCAAAATCAATTAACCAAAGACAACTAATACTGGTTGGGTGTTGTTTGAATAAAAATGGTCCCAATAAGCTCATGAATTTGACTGTTTAATCACAAGGAAGTGGAACACCGTGAAAGGATTAAAAGGATTAGGGCATGTGTTCTTATTGGAGTAGATTTGACCTTGTTGGAAGAAGTCTAACAAAATTATACAACTATTATATCTTTCACAAAGAGTTAAAAGATTCTTTTGACTAAATATACAACAATACATGTAAGCCTAGTCTAGTACAATATATAAAAGAGAAAATTTGCCCAGGAGTGGAATAGGTAAATCTTCAGGTAGAATGATTTTCAATTTTCTAAGAAACCACCAAATAGATTTCCAGAGAAGTTGTACTGGTTTGCAATTTCTCAAGCAATAGAGGAGTGTTGCTCTTTCTCCACATCATCACCAGTATGTGTTGCCACTTCAGTTATTTATCTTAACTATTCTGATTGGTGTAATACAGAAACTCAGGGTCTTTTTGATTTATATTTCCCTGATAACTAAGGATGTTGAACATTTCTTTAAGTGCTTTGGGACATTAGAGAAACCTCTGCTGAGAATTCTTTACCTGTGCCCCATTTTTAATTGCGTAATTTAGTTTGTTGGGGTTTAGGGGCTGTCCCTGAAACTATTGCCTGCCTGCATATCACATTCAACTAACAGGGTCACTGTGTTTGGCTTCTGTGAGAGAGAATGTACCTAACCTGGCAGTGACTTGATGTTCTGAGAAGAGGGTACAGACAGGTAGTGTGTGAGGGGTTAAGGAGGGTGGGATGGCAGGAGAATAGGCTTGAGGGGGTTCTTGGAGGAGATGGGGGCTGATATTGATATGTAAAGTGAATAAATGAATAAATGAAAACAAGAATGAAATAAAAGGAAGAAAACAAAATATCACACAACCATGCCCACGGGTTAATTTGATGGAAGAAATTCATTTCTTCAGTTTCCCCCCCTTGCCAGTATGTCAAGAAATACATACTATAATGTGTACTTATCTTAGAAATTTATGTCAGATAAGAGTAAACATCTGAATAAATGAGTTGTAAATATGAAAAAATATTAAATATGTATATACAAATATGTACACATTTGTGTACATATACACACAGACACATAAAATAGCAATTTTAAATTAATCATAAAACAATATGATTCTTTGTAGCTGTTTTCCAATCTATGTTGTCATAACTAGCCCCTTACATATTATTCTTTTTTAAACTTTTGGGCAAATAATAATCTAGAATTAGCCTGTGGGAGGCAGGGGACGTGACTGTTGCAGCAAAAGCCTTTAATCCCAGAACTCTGGAAACAGGTTTACTGGGCAAATTATAGGTCAGCTAGTTCTATACAAAAAGAAACCCTGACTCATAAAACGAAGAGCTCAGAATTACAGCAAAAAAATCATATATTCTGTGAAGGCTGCCAACTTAGAGCATTTTTTTTTATAGATTAACTTCTATTAAGGATGCTAAAATAGCACCAAATTATTCCTAAGGCATATATATGCATACCTTTATTCTTTTCCAAGTTTCCAATTTGAAATTTTCTGTGTATGCTATAAACAAGACTGTAAACTTTATTAATTGTTAAAGCATATCTAAACCTTCTTAACTCTGTGACCACTGATGTCTACCTTGTGAGCAGTAATCTCACTGGATGGTCTTTTGGTACCATCCTATCAATTTATTTATGTCCTTTAGCAATGTTATAGGAGGTAACTTTAATAGTTACCTAAATTCTACTACATCTATAAATACATGTTTTTGTCCACTGGCCTTTAATTAATTCACATCAACACTTGGGTTCTTCTCATCATTTCCATGAACAAATCTGATTTAGGTAGCCCAATAATGAATTTCACAATAAAATGACTTTGTAATAAATAAAATGTGTGATCAATACAGAAACATTCTGAAGTTGTTTACTGCAACAAAGTCTAGCATCTGAGATTTGTCTGGGTGGAGGTCTATGAAATAACTCTTACAAGTATGTAAAGAAGTATGGATCTACATGTTTAAGGTATGCTCCACTGATACGAGTATGGAGAGAAAACAGGCCGTTTTTGTTTTGTACCAACTGCAGAATTTTATTTCTGAGCACCATTTAATCTCTATATCATAGTGGAGTGTAACTTGGCATAGTACCCAGGACAACTAACTGTGTGGAATGATACTGAGATACCTAAGTTAACAGCAGGGAGAAAAGTAGGCACTTCCTAGGACCCTCACCTGGGATTCTAGCCATTCCCCACGCTTTCCCTCCCGAAGCAGCAAGTAGTCTTAGAAGATATTGAAGTAATTCTGTAGGAAGCAGAAGAGATATATCCCTGAAAGGGATATCATGGTGTAGCTTGAGTGAGATCACCATCCATGATCATTACCTAAGGGGATATTTCAATGTAAAAGTGTTTAATAATAATTTGATCATGTGAGAATGCTAGACAGTTTTATTATCAAATATACCATAAGAACTTTGTAATAAAAAATATAAGAATAGAAATAAAAGCTTATTATAAACAATCAGGTCTTGTCAGTTTCTACTAACAATTTCAAGCTGGGGTCCATGTCACCATATTACAATTGTACTTACTCAAGTAACTGTGATGGGGATCCAAAAATAATCAAAGCCTATCAGAATTACAAAGTAAGTTCAAACAGTATAGACAACCTGAAAAAGGATCTGAGGATGCAGCTCATTGGTAAAGCACTTGTCTATAGTCAAAGTTCTAGAACTAATTCACAGAACTGAAAGAATATCCATGTGTGTAGAAGAATGCACTTCAGTATAAGAACTCAAGCTTAGCATGTACAGATAGGATTTTCAGCATAACACTGAAGAAGAAATGAGAGAGACTGAGGTAACAGAAGAACACAGAGAGAAAGAGTTAAGGGTGAAGGAGAAAATGAAAGAGGATACACACAAGCATATAGGATAGATAGATACACACATATATGTTAATTTTAACATATATTTATAAAATATTATGTCCAATAGATTTTATTTGTTGGTAGACAAACTATATAATATTTTTTCTTTCTGTTATGCACCAAGAAACTTTTACATTGTTAATTCCAGAGAAAGAACTATATATTAAGGAGAATAATATAATTAATTGAAGATTACCTGACCCTCTGTACTTTTGCCCTACCCTGTCACTTCTCCCACCTGAGGCTGCCCTTCCTTTTCTCTCCCCCTCCTCTTTCCTTTCAGGTCCCTTCCTCTCACTACCTCCCATGATTATTTTCCCCCTTCTAAATAGGACCCAAGCATCCACAATTTGTCCTTCCTTCTTCTTGAAAATCAGTGAGTTGTAAAGCATGCATTCTGAGTGTTTTTCCTAGTATCCACTTATCAGTGAGTATATAGCAGGTGTGTTTTTTTGTGACTGGGTTATACAGTGGGTCAGGGAATTGAACTGGAGCTGTGTGGCAGTGCATCATGGGGAACTGGGGGTAGCCACTAGAAAGTCTAAGATACCAGAAAAGAAAGAGGCTCCCAGGACGAGATGATATTAGCTGAAATAAGAGAGCCTATACAAATAATATCCAGAGGTTCAGCACTGAACACTGTTGAGGTATAAGGCCACCCACCCATCTCAAAAATATTAACCCATAATTAATCCCTATCTAAAATAAATGCAGGGACAAAGAGTGGAGCAGAGACTGAAGGAAAGACCATCTAGATACTGCCCTAACTGGGGATCCATCCCATATGCAGGTACCAAACCCAAAGAGCATTGCAGTTACCAAGAAGTGCTTGTTGACAGGAGCCTGGTAGAGATGTCCCCTGAGAGGATCTGCCAGAGTTTGACCAGTACAGATGTGGATGCTCACAAACAACCATCAGACTGAACAAGGATACTCCAATGGAGGAGTTAGGGGGAAGACTGAAGGAGCTGAAGGGGTTTACAACCCCATAGGAAGAACAAAATACCATGCAATCAGACCCCACAGAGCTCCCAGGGACTAAACCACCAACAAAAGAGTACACATGGTGGAACCCATGCCTCCAGCTGCACATGTAGCATAGGATTGTCTTATCTGGCATAAGTGGAAGGAAAGGCCCTAGGTCCTATGGAAATTCAATGCCCCAGCATAGGGGAAAGCTAGGCCAGTGAATTGGGAATGTGTGGGTGGGTGTGGGAGCTCTCTCATAGAAGTGGGGAGGTAGGGAGGAGGGGGTAGGGAGTTTTAGGAAACCAAGAAGAAATGAAAGAAATTTGAAATGTAAATAACCAATTTGAAAAAAGTGAAGATTAGATTTACTAAAGTATTAAATCAATCTTAAACAATTAACTTATCAATCATTGGGATAAGACTCCAATAAAAATTTTAATATAATACATTGCATATGGCTGGTTATACATGGGAGAAAATAGTCAAATTGAATGTATATCTTTAGGAGAGAAGCC
Source organism: Apodemus sylvaticus (assembly GCF_947179515.1). Lineage (NCBI taxonomy): Eukaryota > Metazoa > Chordata > Mammalia > Rodentia > Muridae > Apodemus > Apodemus sylvaticus. The sequence continues at coordinate 36,698,822 of NC_067479.1, read as the reverse complement.
CCGCGGCCATATTTGCTCCTTGCCGGGACAGAAAAGGATCACTAGGTACTGTATTATCCTGAGCTTTAGATTTCTGGTGGTGCAAACCTCCAGGGGTCTGCCTTCACTCAGGAACTGAGCACATAGGCGGGTTTGTCTGCCAGCCTGCCTGGCTCGGGGCCCGTGTCCTGCCCAGGGAGCTGCAGAAGGGGAGAAGCCCCACGACCATATTTGCTGCCTGCCAGGACAGAAAAAGATCACTAGGTACTGTACCACCCTGAGCTTTAGATTTCTGGTGATACAAACCACCAGGGTTCTGCCTGCACTCAGGAACTGAGCACATAGGCGGTTCATCTGCAAGCCAGTCTATCGCAGGACCTGTGTCCTATGTGAGAATCAACAGAGGGAGTGACCGCCACCACAACATTTTCGCTCCATAATAGAGCAGACAGAGAACACATGGTTGACCTTGACAGCCTAAGTATAACATTGCTTGAGGCAAGACTGAGAAGGGCTCCAAAGGCACAAAAGAGGAAGGCAGCATATCAGTAATCTGTGCCAGAAGAAACCCAGTCATCCAGTGCTGCAGAGATAACCTTAAAGATGCACAGTAGGTTGAAACACCTGCCAGTGACAATAAGACCATCTAACGCCTGGGAGAACCAGATGGCTAAAGGCAAACATAGGAAAGTTACTAACAGAAACCAAGGCATTATGGCAGCATCTGAACCCAATTCTCCAACATTAGCAAGTCCTGGATACCCCAACACACCAGAAAGCAAGATTTGGATTTAAAATCACTGGTCATGATGCTTGTATAGGAACACATGAACACATGAACACTTAAAGAAATTCAGGAGAAAATGGATGAAAAATTAGAAGCCCTTACAAGGGAAACACAAAAATCATTGAAAGAAATTCAGGAGAATACAAAAGCCAATAAGGAGGAAACGTAAAAATCACTTAAAGAAATACAGGAGAACCTTGATGAACAGGCAGAAGTCATGAAAGAGGAAACACAAAAATCTCTTAAAGAATTAGAGGAAAACACAAACAAGTAAATGACAGAACTGAGCAAAAACTTCCAGGAACTAGAAACAGAAGTAGAAACAACTAAGAAAGCACAAAGGGAGACAACTTTGGAGATAGAAATCCTTGGGAAGAAATCAAGGACCATAGATGCAAATATCAACAACAGAATACAAGAAATAGAAGAAAGAATCTCAGATGCCGAAGATACCATAGAAACCATGGACTCAACAGTTAAAGAAAATGGAAAATGCAAAAAGCTTGTAACCCAAAATATCCAGGAAACCCAGGACACAATGAGAAAGCCAAATCTAAGGATTATAGGCATTAATGAGAGTGAAGATTTACAACATAAAGGGCCAGCAAATATCTTCAACAAAATTATGGAAGAATACTTCCCTAACCTAAAGAGAGAGATGCCCATGAATATACAAGAAGCCTACAGAATTCCAAACAGACTGGACCAGAACAGAAATACCTCCTGTCACATAATAATCAAAACCCCAAATGTACTAAACAAAGAAAGAATACTTAGGGCAGTAAGAGAAAAAGGGCAAGTAACATAAAAAGGAAGACCTATCAGAATTACCCCAGATTTCTCACCAGAGACCATGAAAGCTAGAAGATCCTGGACAGAGCTCATGCAGACTCTAAGAGAACACAAATGCCAGCTGAGACTACTATACCCAGCAAAACTCTCAATTACTATAGATGGAGAAACCAAAATATTCCATGACAAAACCAAATTTACACAATATTTTTCTACAAACCCAGCCCTACAAAGAATAATAGGGGGAAAACACCATTACAACGAGGGAAACTATACCCTGGAAAGAGCAGTATATTAAGCTTCTTTCATCAAACCCAAAGAATATAACCACACACGTATAAAATTAAAATGAAAAATGATAGGAAGCAATACCCACTACTCCTTGATATCTCTTAACATCAATGGACTCAATTCCCCAATAAAAAGACATAGACTAACAGACTGGTTACGTAAACAGGACCCTACATTTTGCTGCATACAGGAAACACACCTCAGTGTCAAAGACAAAACTACATTAGAGTAAATGGCTGGAAGACAATTCTACAAGCAAATGGTCCCAGGAAACAAGCCGGAGTTGCCATTCTAATTTCAGATAAAATTGACTTTCAACCTAATGTCATCAAAAGAGACATGGAAGGTCACTACTTGCTGGTCAAAGGAAAAATCCAACAAGAAGAACTCTCAATCCTGAACATTTATGCCCCAAATACAAGGGCGCCCTCATTCATAAAAAAAAAAAAAAAAAAAAAAAAAAAAAAAAAAAAAAAAAAAAAAAACCAAAAAACCTTTACTAAAGCTCAAAGTACACATTGCACCTAACACAATAATTGTGGGTGACTTCAACACTCCACTCTCACCAATGGACCGATCAGGAAAACAGAAACTAAACAGGGAGACAATGTAACTAATTGAAGCTTTGAACCAGTTGGAGTTAACAGATATATATAGAACTTTTCATCCCAAAGCAAAAGAATATACCTTTTTCTCAGCACCTCATGGTACCTTCTCCAAAATAGATCATATAGTTGGTCACAAGACAGATATCAACAAATATAAGAAGATTGAAATAATCCCATGCCTCCTATCAGATCACTATGGAGTAAAAGTGGTCTTTAGTAACAGTAAAAACAACAGAAAGCCCACAAATATATGGAAACTGAACAATACTCTACTCAATGATACTTTGGTCAAGGAAGAAATAAAGAAAGAAATCAAAGATTTTCTAGAATTTAATGAAAATGAAGGCACAACATACACAAATCTATGGGACACAATGAAAGCAGTGCTAAGAGGAAAACTCATAGCTTTGAGTGCCTCCAAAAAGAAATTCGAGAGGGCATACACTAGAAGATTAACAGAACAACTGAAAGCCCTGGAACAAGAAGAAGCTAATTCACCCAGGAGGGGAAGAAGACAGGAAATCATCAAACTCAGGGCTGAAATCAATCAAGTAGAAACCAAGAGAACCATACAAAGAATCAATAAGACCAAAAGCTGGTTCTTTGAAAAAATCAACAAGATAGATAAAACCTTAGCCAGACTAACCAAAGGGCACAGAGAAAGTATCCAAATTAACAAACTTAGAAATGAAAACGGAGATATTACAACAGAAACCGAGGACATTCAAAAAATCATCAGATCCTACTACAAAAACCTGTACTCAACACAACTAGAGAATCTGGAGGAAATGGATATTTTCTTAGACAGATACCAATTACCAAAATTAAACCAGGATCACATAGACCATCTAAGCAAACCCATAACCCCTAAAGAAATAGAAGAGGTCATAGATAGGCTTCCGACGAAAAAAAGCACAGGACCAGATGGTTTCAGTGCAGAATTCTATCAGACCTTCAAAGGAGACTTAACACCAATACTCTTCAAACTTTTCCACCAAATAGAAACAGAAGGAGCACTACCCAACTCCTTCTTTGAAGCCACTATTAAGCTGATACCAAAACCACACAAAGATCCAACTAAGAAAGAGAATTTCAGGCCATTTTCCCTTATGAATATCGATGCAAAAATACTAAATAAAATTCTTTCCCACCGAATCCAAGAACACATCAAAACGATCATCCACCATGATCAAGTAGGCTTCATCCCAGGGATGCAGGTATGGTTCAATATAAGGAAATCCATAAATGCTATCCACTACATAAACAAACTCAAAGAAAAAAATCACATGATCATTTCATTAGATGCTGAAAAAGCATTTGACAAAATTCAGCATCCTTTCATGCTAAAAGTCTTGGAAAGGACAGGAATTCAAGGCCCATATCTAAACATAGTAAAATCAATATACAGCAAACCGGTAGCCAACATCAAACTAAATGGAGAGAAACTTGAAGCAATCCCACTAAAATCAGGGACTAGACAAGGCTGCCCCCTCTCCATATCTTTTCAATATAGTTCGTGAAGACCTAGCTAGAGCAATTAGACAACAGAAGGAAGTCAAAGGGATACAAATTGCAAAGGAAGAAGTCAAACTATCACTATTTGCAGATGATATGATCGTATACTTAAGTGACCCTAAAAACTCTACTAGAGAACTCCTACAGCTGATAAACAACTTCAGCAAAGTGGTTGGCTACAAAATCAATGCAAGCAAATCAGTAGCCTTTATATATTCAAAGGATAAGCAGACTGAGAAAGAAATTAGGGAAATGACCCCCTTCACAATAGCTACAAATGGATACAAAAAATGTGGTATATTTATACAATGGAGTACTATTCAGCCATTAGAAACAATGAATTCATGAAATTTTTAGACAAATGGATGGAGCTGAAGAACATCATAAAAAGTGAGGTAACCCAGTCTCAAAAGATCAATTATGGTATGCACTCACTGATAAGTGGTTATTAGCCTAGAAACTTTGAATACCCAGGACATAATCCACAAAATTAAATGATGTCCAAAAAGAATGGAGGAGTGGCCCCCGTTCTGGAAAGACTCAGTGCAAGAGTATAGGGAAATTCCAGAACAGCAAGTGGGAAGCGGTAGATGGAAGAACAGGGGGACGGAAGAGGGCTTATGAGACTTGCAGGGAGTGGGGACCAGAAAAGGGGAAATCATTTGAAATGTAAATTAAAAAAATATATCAATAAAAAAAAGAAAAAAAGAAAAGGAGAAAATAAAAAAAAGAATGTATATCTTTGAAAGGTTGTTAAAGTAATCTGCTATTTTCCTTTGCCTTTTTATTTTAAAGAGGAGTTTGTTTTTGAACAAAAAAGGAAAAGATATTAGCTTGCCTGAACTTGTCAAAGTAAAATAATTTTAATATAGTAAGTTAATTTGGCATGTAATGATGATATGATATTAATTCAAACAAATAGAAAATATCCTATATCTGAAAAGAATGACTGCCATCCATCACAGACACACCTCAGATTAAGCTTATTGGAAAATACAAACAGCAACCAATCTAATAGAAGCATGTTAGATGAATTGTACTGCTGACATTGTTTCAGCAAATTACATTTCCCTTTGACCCTCATCTGTAACTTTCTGTAGAGTTAATCTCAGAACATTATTCATTTTTGAAAGTGCTAATGTACCAGAAAGGACTTGTATTTTCATTAGCCCTACTGTCTAAGCCAGGTGTTGCACGCTTTCTACATCTGCCCTAAGTTCATTTAGCAGCTATAAATCTTTATCACAAATGATGAGTTTCTATCATGAACCATGTTCTTAAAGTCCACTGAATTACATAGTATAGAAAATCAATTCATCTCATTTAACACTTTAAGTACTAAAAAAAAATCAACATGTTAATATTAAATCTTTAACAATTCATCATATTTAATTTTACTTTTAAGCAATTTAAATATATTATATAAACATTAACAATAGGTTTGATTATAGTTTCTTTACCTATAATCTGTTTCTTGGAAGCCAAATTTCTTCAGATTTCTTTGACTCACTCCCTTTAGTACAAAGTATTGGGCTTACACTAAATTTTAAAATAGCAGTAACATTTTTCTTGGTTATAATCATTACTGTATTTCAGATGATTACACCAGAGTGAGAATTAGTCTATTAAATCATATGCTTAAGCACATTCTTTACAAAAACAAAGTTAGGAACGTATATACATGTTTTTATTACTTTTTATTTATTTTATTATTACTCTATATTTATTTTATCAGTATCTAAAATGAAATCTATATCTACATTGACCTTACATAGTATTTTAATGCTGTGCTGTATCGAGCTTACTTTCAATATTTTCATAACTATACACTAATATATGTCTTTAATATTAGATAATTAGAACTAGTATTAAGATAAAAATTCAATGCAAATGTCAAAGAGTATAAATCTATATGGAAACAATAATATTTGGGTAATTAGAATAATGAAGATATAGCTCATTTTGGGAAGATATATGCTTTTCTAATACACAGCAGTTTGTGAGATATTTAAAAACATAATAATTCCATGGATATGTGATAAATTATATTTGATACTGGGACATTCGAACTTCATTTTAATTGTATATTCTACTATTTTTCAACATTATTTTAAAATCTGCTTTATGGTCAGGCAGTGGTGGCAGAGGCAGGAGGATTTCTGAGTTCGAGGCCAACCTGGTCTACAGAGTGAGTTCCAGGACATTCAGGGTTACACAGAGAAACCCTGTCTCAAAAAAAAAAAAATCTGCTTTATGACCTGATCTATCAGGGTTTGAAACATAATCTCTTTTGCATTTTCTGTATTTATTTAAAGCACATCTTTTAGTGTACATATAACCACTGATTTGACATTTCAAACATCCCGTCTCTCTCATGTGTCCCTATGTGTCTCTGTCCTGCTCTCATTTTTCACTCTTACTCTCTTCATTTTCTGTCTTCATAAAAACTATCTCAGTGGTTCATAATAGTAACAGTTTATAGGAAACAAGATTAGTCATTGTAATGTTTAGTGCTACATGAAATCATTTGTTTATATTATCATAAATAGAAATATGTGTTGTAGGCATGTTGAATTTTAAAAATATACATTTAAATAATAAATCCCAATATATACACTGCTTATTAAGAGACTTCTATATAAGAAACATGGCTATTAATATATTTGAAGATTTACTTTTCTGCAAATATTTCATATTTTTACTAAACTTGAGATTATTTAAGATGAAATGATATTCAAATTATTCAGCAATCACATTCTGGTTTCTACGATTTTTTTTGTTTAAATTGTATTTTTTTAAATATTCTTTAGAGGCAGCAGCTGCGGCGGCCGTGGGAGCAGCGGCAGCTGGTCCAGAGGAAGGGCTATCAGCAGTGGAACCAAGAAGCTACATCAGAACTCTGCCTCCCGCCAGTCATTTATGAGAGTCTCTCTACCATCTTGGATCTCGGGTGCCAGAGAAATCAGACAGCGTGAGGTATGCAAATATAACCCAAGGCCAACATCACGGGGATCTAAGCTTGACTGACTTTGGCCTGCACCCAGGCTCTGGGCTGTTTGGGGGGCCATCGGTGTGCCAACCTGGCCAGGAGGTTGTTTGCCCAGCCCAGCACATGTGCCGCCATTTTGACTACAGGACGCCAGAGAGTTCTAGGAGGCAAAGTCAGCTAAGAGTCATAGCCAGAGGCTAACATAGCTGGGGTCTAAGACAGACAGGCCTTGGACTGCACCGAGGCCCTGGGCTGCTCAGTGAGCCATCTGTGTGCCAACACGGCCAGGAGGTTGTTTGCCTGGCTCTGCACACACACTGGCATTTTGACTACTGGACACCAGAGAGTTTTAGCAAGCAAAGTCAGATAAGAGTCATAGCCCAAGGCTAACATAGCAGGAGTCTCAGCCAGACAGGCCTTGGACTGACCCCAGGCCCTGGGCTGCTTGGTGGACCATCTGTGTGCCAACCTGGCTAGGAGGTTGTTAGCCTAGCAGACTCTCCTGGCACTCTCAGGGAGCTCACACACTCCACCATCCTGGCCACCTGACAGAACCAATTAACAGTCATAGCCCAAGGGTAACTTTGCTCAGGCCTTAGCCTGCCAGGCTTTTGCCTAGACTCAGGGCCTCAGCAGCTAGGCTAGCCTTGTGTGCACCAATCCAGTTGGGAGATAGGCTGCCCAGCAGAGTGACCAGCACTCAGCAAAAGTTCCACAGCATAGACCATCAGCACTCACTGAAGGAGTAAGTAGGCACCTCCTGGTTCACACAGACAACCTGGGGCAAGGCACACTAGGGCTCCAAGGGCACCCAAGAGGAGTACAGCGCATCAGCAATCTGTAACAGGGGAAACCCATTCATCCAGTGTTGCAGAAATAGCCCTATAGCCTCACAGGAGACACAAATACCAGCCAGAGACAAGACCAACTAACACCAGAAATAACAAGATGGCAAAGGGCAAACACAGAAACTCTACTAACAGAAATCTAGGCAATATGGCAGTGTCTGAACCAAACTCTCCAACATCAGCAAGGCCTGGTTACACAAACACAGAAAAAAAAAAAAAAAAAAAAAAAAAAAAAAAAAAAAAAAACAAGATTTGGATTTAAAATCACTGTTCATGATGCTGCTAGAAGAACACAAAAGGCCATAAATGATTCTCTAAAGAAATACAGGGGAACATGAATAAGCTAGAAACCCATATAATGGAAACACAAAAATCACTTAAAGAAATTCAGGAGAATAAGGCTCAAGAGATAGAAGCCAATAAAGAAGAAACACACAAACACACAAAAAGAAATGCAGGAGAAAGTGAGTCAAACAGCAGAAGTCATGAAAGAGGAAACACAAAAATCTCTTAAAGAATTACAGGAAAACAGAAACAAGCAAGTGAAGGAGCTAAGCAAAACCATCCAGGATCTAAAATCAGAAGTAGAACAACTAAGAAATCACAAAGGGAGAACACATTAGAGATAGAAAACCTTGAGAAGAAATCAGGGGCCATAAATGCAAGTATCAACAACAGAATACAAGAGATGGAAGAAAGAATCGCACATGACTAAGATATCATAGAAACCATTGACTCAACAGTCAAAGAAAATGCAAAATGCAAAAAGCTTGTATCCCAGAACATCCAGGAAATCCAGGACACAATGAGAAGACCAAACCTAAGGATTATAGGTATAGATGAGAGTGAAGACTTACAGCTGAAAGGGCCAGCAAATACGGTCAACAAAATTATGGAAGAAAACTTTCCCAACTTAAAGAGAGAGATGCCCATGAATATACAAGAAGCCTACAGAACCCAAAACAGACTAGACTTGAGCAGAAATAACTCTCATCACATAATAATCAAAACCCCAAATGTACTAAACAAAGAAAGAATAGTAAAGGCAGTAAGAGAAAAAGACCAAGTAACATATAAAGGAAGACCTATCAGAATCACACCAGACTTCTCACCAGAGACCATGAAAGCTAGAAGATCCTGGACAGATCTCCTACAGACTCTAAGAGAACACAAATGTCAGCCGAGACTACTATACCCAGCAAAACTCTCAATCACAATAGATGGAGAAACCAAGATATTCCATGACAAAACCAAATTAACACAATATCTTTCTACAAACCCATCTCTACAAAGAATAATAGGAGGAAAACTCCAATATACACAAGGAAACAACACCCTGGAAAAAGCAAGATAGTTGCCTTCTTTCATCAAACCCAAAAGAAGATAACCACTCAAATATAAAAATAACATCGAAAATGACAGGAAGTAATAATCACTATTCTTTAATATCCCTTAACGTCAATGGACTTAACTCCCCAATAAAAAGACATAGACTAACAGACTGTATAAGGAAACAGGACCCTACATTTGCTGCATACAGGAAACACACCTCAATGTCAAAGACAAAAATTACCTTAGAGTAAATGGCTGGAAGACAATTTTACAAACCAATGTTCTCATGAAACAATCCGGAGTAGCCATTGTAATATCAGACAAAATTGACTTTCAACCTAAAGTCATCAAAAGAGATACAGAATGACACTTCTTGAGGGTCAAAGGAAAAATCCACCAAGAAGAACTTTCAAGTCTGAACATCTATGCGCCAAATGCAAGGGCACCCTCATGTGTAAAAGAAACTTTACTAAAGCTCAAAGCACATATTGCACCTAACACAATAATTGTGGGTGACATCAACACTCCACTCTCCTCAAAGTAGTGATCAGGAAAACAGAAACTAAACAGGGACACAATAAAACTAATTGAAGCTTTTGACCAATTGGACTTGACAGATATTTATAGAACATTTCGCCCTAAAGCAAAAGAATATACATTTTTCTCAGCACCTCATGGTACCTTCTCCAAAGTCGACCATATAATTGGTCACAAGACAGACCTCAACAAATATAAAAAGTTCAAACTAATCCCATGCCTCCTATCAGATCACTATGGAGTAAGAGTGGTCTTCAATGGCAACAAAAACAACAGAAAGCCCACATACACATGGAGGCTGAAAAATAATCTACTCAATGACACCTTGGCCAAAGAAGAAATAAAGAAAGAAATCAGAGACTTTTTAGAATTTAATGAAAATGAAGGCACAACTTATCCAAATCTTTGGGACACAATGAAAGCAGTGCTAAGAGGAAAACTCATAGCCCTGAGTGCCTCCAAAAAGAAAATGAGAGAGCATACACTAGCAGCTTAACGACACACCTGAAAGACGTGGAACAAAAAGAAGCCAATTCACCCAGGAGGAGTAGAAGACAGGAAATCATCAAACTCAGGGCTGAAATCAATCAAGTGGAATCAAAGAGAACCATACAAAGAATCAATGTATCCAGGAGCTGTTTTTTTGAGAAAATCAACAAGATAGATAGACCCTTAGCCAGACTGACCAAAGGGCACAGAGAAAGTATCCAAATTAACAAAATTAGAAATGAAAAGAGAGATATAACAACAGGAACTGAGGAAATTCAAAAACTCATCAGATCCTACTACAAAAGCCTATACTCAACACAACTAGAGAATCTGCAGGAAATGGACAATTTCCTAGACAGATACCAAGTACCAAAATTAAATCAGGACCAAATAAATCATCTAAACAGTCCCATAACCCCTAAAGAAATAGAAGGGGTCATAGCAAGCCTTCCAACCAAAAAAAGCACAGGACCAGATGGTTTCAGTGCAGAATTCTAGCAGACCTTCAAAGAAGAGTTAACACCAATACTCTTCAAACTATTCCACAAAATAGAAACAGAAGGAACACTACCCAATTCCTTCTATGAAGACACAATTACGATGATACCAAAACCACACAAAGATCCAACAAAGAAAGAGAACTTCAGACCAATTTCCCTTATGAACATCGATGCAAAAATACTCAATAAAATTCTTGCCAACCGAATCCAAGAACACATAAAAATGATCATCCACCATGATTAAGTAGGCTTTATTCCAGGGATGCAGGGTTGGTTCAATATATGGAAATCCATCAATGCAATCCACTACATAAACAAACTCAAAAAAAAAAAAAAAACACACATGGTCATTTCATTGGATGCTGAAAAAGCATTTGACAAAATTCAGCATCCTTTCATGCTTAAAGACTTGGAAAGAACAGGAATTCAAGGCCCATACCTAAATATAGTAAAAGCAATATACAGCAAACAGGTAGCCAGCATCAAAGTAAATGAAGAGAAATTTGAAGCAATTCCACTAAAATCAGGGACTAGCCAGGGCTACCCCCTTTCTCCTTATCTTTTCAATATTGTACTTGAGGTACTAGCTCGGGCAATTAGACAACATAAGGAGGTTAAAGGGATACACATTGGAAAGGAAGAAGTCAAACTATCATTGATGATATGATAACTTAACTAAGTGACCCCAAAAGCTCCACTAGAGAACTCCTACAGCTGATAAACAACTTCAGCATAGTGGCTGGTTATAAAATCAACTCAAGCAAATCAGTAGCCTTCCTATACTCAAAGGATAAGCAGGCTGAGAAAGAAATTAGGGAAATGACACCCTTCACAATAGCCACAAACAGTATAAGGTACCTTGGGGTGACTCTTACCAAACATGTGAAAGATCTGTATGACAAGGACTTCAAGACTCTGAAGAAGGAAATAGAAGAAGACCTGAAAAAATGAAAAAATAAAGAAAAAGTTTACTTAGTGCTTGTAATTTCAAATGGTTTTGTGTTGAGTTCCTTCTTCCACTTGGAGTTGAACTTTGGGCAAAATAATAAATATAAATCTATTTTTTCCTCTATGTTTAGACTGCAAGTTAGACTAGCACCAGTTATTTAAGATGCTTTTCTTTTTGCACTGTCTATTTCAATTATCCATATTTGTGTGGATTTATTTCTGGGTATTAGGTTGTATTCCATTGATCAACCTGTAGGTCTGTCTGTGTACCAATTCCATGAGGTCTTTTTTTTTTTTTTTTTTTTTTTTTTTGTTTTGTAGTACGGCTTGAGGTCAGGGATGATGATTCTATTACATGATCTTTTATTTTTGAGAATAGTTTTGGATATCCTGGATTTTTTTCTTTTTCCATATGAACATGTTTCCATGTCTGTGAAGAATTGTGTTAGAATTTTGATGAGGATACACTGTATCTGTAGATTGCTGTTAAGACAGCCATTTTCACAATGTTAATTCTATTCCATGTTAATTCTATTGAGATATTTCCATATTCTGAGGCTTCTTCAATTTCTTCCTACAGGAATTTGAAGTTCTTTTTTAAGTACTAGTCCTTTTCTTGACTCTGATGTGAGAAGGGAACTGTAGAGAATTATAGAAAAGATACATCATCGAAGAAGTGTTCTTCATGAAATAAGGAAAGCACAATGTCTCCAGGAAGTGAGGAAGAAAGAACTAAGACAAGGTTGTTAAAGAAACTGCTTAACCTCTACCTGTAGTGGTATTATTAATAGGCAGCTAAATAATATATAAACAGCAATTGAGAAATTAAAAAATTAATTATACAAATAAACAGAAAGTCTTGTGGGTCTATTGAGAGCTACTACCTTTTGCTGTCCCTGTGGTGATGATATCTGTACTGGCTATTTCTGTAGACTCCATGACATCAGGCAGGAAAACATGGCAATGGAACAGTAGCTCAGAGAAGACATATTAGGACATAGGAGACTACAAGGCTGAAAAGAGGGAGGGCTAAAATTTTGTACCACAGTACTGTCCCAAGTGAAGTAACTTCTTCAAAAAGCTATGCCTATTAACATTTCCCCCCAAACATTTTCACCAACTGATGACCAGATTCAAATGGATGAGTCTATGTGGTCGTTCTTATTAAAAAAGACACTGTGAGGATTGAAAGACATGCCTGAGAATAGGCTATTTGTGATAGACCTGGTATCTTTCTTTCTTTCCTCCCTGACTATCTTCTACATCCTGTGAGTATTTTGTTCCCATTTCTAAGAAGGACGGAAGCATCCACACTTTGGTCATCCTTGTTCCTAAACTTCATGTGGTCTGTGAAATGTATCTTGGGAATTCCGAGATTTAAGCTAATATCTCTTATCAGTGAATACATACCATGTGTGTACTTTTGTGACTGGTTACCTCAATCAGGATGAAGTTTTCTAGCTCTGTCCACTTGTCTGCAAATTTCATGAAGTCATTCTTAAGAAACACTATGTTCCCTTGATCTTTAACAAAGGAGCTAAAACCATCCAGTGGAAAAAAAGATAGCCTTTTCAACAAATGGTGCTGGTTCAACTGGACGTCAGCATGCAGAAGGCAAATAGATTCATTCTTATCTCCTTGTACTAAGCTCAACTCCAAGTGGATCAAGGACCTCCACATAAAACCAGACACACTGAAACTAATAGAAAAGAAACTAGGGAAGACCCTTGCGGACATGGGCACAGGGGAAAAGTTCCTGAAAAGAACACCAATAGCCTATGCTCTAAGATCAAGAATTGACAAATGGGACCTCATAAAATTACAAAGTTTCTGTAAGGCAAAGGACACTGTTAATCAGACAAAACAGCAACCAACAAATTGGGAAAAGATCTTCACCAATCCTACATCTGACAGAGAGCTAATATCCAATGTATACAAAGAACTCAAGAAAGTAGACTCCAAAGAGCCAAATAACCCTAATAAATTAGGGTACAGAGTTAAACAAAGAATTTTCAACTGAAGAATTTCAAATGGCTGAGAAGCACCTTAAGAAATGTTCAACATCATTAGTCATTAGGGAAATGCAAATCAAAAAAAATCAAAAAACAAAAACCTGAGATTTCACCTTACACCAGTCAGAATGGCTAAAATTAAACACTCAGGAAACAGCAAGTGTTGGCAAGGATGTGGAGAACGAGGAACACTCCTCCACTGCTGGTGGGATAGAATGCTGGCACAACCACTCTGGAAATCAGTCTGGAAGTTCGTCAGAAAACTGGGTATGACACTTCCAGAGGACCCTGTTATACCACTCCTTTGCATATACCCAGAGGATTCCCAGGCATGCAATAAGGACACATGCTCCACATGTTTATAGCGGCCTTATTTATAATAGCCAGAATCTGGAAAGAACCCAGATGTCCCTCAGTGGAGGAATGGATACAGAAAATGTGGTATATTTACACAATGGAGTACTACTCAGAAATTAAAAACAATGAATACATGAAATATTTAGGCAAAGGCTGGATCTGGAAATTATCATCCTAAGTGAGGTAACCCAATCACAAAAGGATACACATGGAATGCAATTACTGATAAGTGGATAATATCCCAGAAGCTCTGAATACCCAAGACACAATTCATATATCAAATCATTCCCCAGAAGAAGGAAGGAGAGGGCCCTGGTCCTGGAAAGGCTTGATGCAGCATTGTAGGGGATTACCAGGACAGAGAAATGGGAGGGGGTAAGTGGGGAATGGGCAGAGAGAAGAGGACTTATGGGACTTATGGGAAGAGGGGATCCAGGAAAGGGAAATCATTTGGAATGTAAACAAAGAATATGGAAAAAAAAAAAGAAGAAGAAGCACTGGCTTCTTCACAAAGGTGTAAAACAGAATGCAAAAACATGTCAATCAAAGCTACCTGAAAAATGCCCCACCATGCCACAGGGTTATGTGTTCCACTATGTACAGAGTAGCCTTGTTTGTGATTGCCAGATGCTGGAAACAAACAAGTCGCCCCTCCTCAGAAGAATGGATTCAGAAAATATGGTTCATGTACATAATGGAATACTAGTCAGCTATTAAGAACAAGGACATTCTGAGTTTTGCAGGCAAATGGATGGAACTAGAAAATATCATCCTGAGTGAGTTAACTCAGACCCAAAAGGACATGCATGGTATGTATACACTAATAAGTGGATATTAGCCAAAAAAAAAAAAGTACCAAATTCCCAAGATACAGCCCACAGAACTCAAAATGCTTAACAGGATGAAGGGCCCAAGTAAGGATGCCAAGTCTCACTTGGGATGGAGAAGAAACCAACCACTAGCTCGGAGGGACGGACTTTTGAGGGAAAGCTGACAGGAAGTTGTGGAGAGAGGGGAAAATGATCTGGTATTGGGTGAGGAAAAAGGACTGAAGCCCTGAGGGCCAGCAGAAAGAATGGAAACAGACAACTTCAGGAAGTAGGAGGTTAGGGGAGGGACCCTTGAGAATCAACCAGAGATCAGAGTGGGGAGAGACTCTCAAGACTCAAAGACAGGGACCTTAGATAAAATGTCATATAGTGGGAAGAGGGAACTTGTAGAGCCTAGCAGAAAGACAGGGATTACATCAAATGAGGAATGGGGTTGCCACCCCACAGTCAAAATGCTGACCAATAATTGCTGTCTGAAACAACTGCAGATTTGGAAATTGAGAGGACCCTGAGGAAAAGAAGGTTAGATGACAGGCCCAATGTGAGATCCAGCTCAAGGAGATGTGCTAAGGCCTGATACTGTACAGAGCCATAAAGGGTGTCATGCCACTTGGTAGGAACTCCACATTGACCAAGGTGAACTTCCTCTCCCAGACTTTGTTGAGCAGGGATTCCTATGCTATTCAGGACCCTGCTCTACCTAGGGTGGAGTGCTCAGAGTGAAGGTGAAGTTCATTGTTCCTCCAGGTCTATGAATTCCTGAATTAAGCAGGTGACCCACCCAGCTGCCTGAGCAGTGGAGCCAAAAACCTCCAGATGACGTCCCCAGAACTCAGCCTGGAGTCTGGGGGGAGGGGCTTGCCCAAACTGTTAAATGGTCTGACCTCCATTAAAGTTGGGGCCTTGATCGGTAACCTATGTTCTGGCCCTCTTTCTTTTCGTTGCTTCCCTGATCCATCTCTCAGCTTCTGTTCCAGGAACCCAGTTCACAGCAGCTACAGAATACAACATGATACTATTACTGAGGCTATGGAACACTCACAAAAAAGGGACCTATCATTACTGACCTATGAAAGAAAGACCAAACAAGCAGTTGAAACAGTAAGATGAGGATATGTGCACCTAATCAAAGATAGAAGATGCATACCCATGTGGTTGAATTTGGAGAAAGCTAGAAGAAGCTGAGGAGGAGGGTGACCCTATGGGAGGACGAGCAGTATCAATTAACCTAGACCCTTAGATCTCTCAGACAATGGAACACCAATCAGGCAGCATACAGAAGCTGATCTGAGGCCCACAACACATATACAGTAGAGGACTGCTGGGTCTTGGTTTAGTCAGATAAGATGCACCTAACCCTCAAGAGACTGGAGGCCCCAGGGAGTTTAGATATTTGATGGGGTAGGGTTTGGAGTGGGCACATCCTTGTGGAGACAGGGGGTCAGGGTGAAGGTATGAGATGTGGAACAGTAGGAGAGTGGTCCAGAAGGGGAATAAAATCTGGTGTTGAAAATTTAAAAAAAAATTGTATATAGTGTTTTCTTTCAGCAAATTACCTGTTAATGGAAAGTATGTTTAAATATTATATTTTTTTTTTGTTCTTCACATTGAAATTTATTGATTTTCATGTTGACAAATTGGCTACAAAAGAACAACGGTAATGAAACAAAGCCTACAATATGTCCACTACTTTGAATGGTATGCTAAACATGCTTATTTTTATCTTTTGTGTTCATTTGTTCAACCTTCTGTCTTCTCTAGAATGGACACCCACAAATCAGAGATGAGATCTCTACAATGATTATTGTTTGGAAAGATAACTATGAACTTTTACAAAGATTAGGGAATTTACTAAATTATATAAGTGTGAAAAGCTTATAAAATTTCACAGAATAACTCATCAACAACAACATAACAAAATATTAGAATTTTAACTATCTAATCTATATTAAAAGCACACTGTGCTATAACACTCAGGGAAATATATATCACACTCTGGGAAATCAGCAAAACTATATAACATGCACTTGATTTTCTTGATCATGATTTTATATAAGAACATTCATATATTGTATTTCTTCAGTCCATTGTTCTAAAATAAACAGTAAATTTACTTCTAGCCATGTAAAATTGTATAATGCACTAGATATAATTTTCCCTTGATATTTTTTTCTATCAATCTCTGAAGGAATAAAAGTTGCTAATACCTATGTAAGATGTTAGAAACTGAAGCCATGGAAGTGTACAGCTATTATGGTTTTTAAGTGTAAACAGCAGTTTACCTAAAAACATAGTCAGAAATCACAAGCTAAAACAACAAATTTAATACATATTCACAAACATTCTGTGAAAATTTGTCGCCATTTAAATCATTTATTTTTATTCAATCAAAAGATATGTTGTCATTTAGATCAAAACATGATTTTATTCCAACCAGATATATTTATTTCCAATATAGGAACATATACAACACTGTTATAAATATGTTTTGTTCAAAAATCTAGGAGGTAATCTGAAATAAATTACAGAAATTAACTGGAAATCTTGGGTCCAGATGGATAAATAAAAAAGACTAATGTGAACTAAGAGAAAAATCAGTGTTTATATGATTACAGCATTCATGGTTGGTGTATGCACAATTAGGATGAAACTTCCCTCTGTTGTCTTTATTTTCCTAGGTTGACTGAATCACTATAACTAGATACTTTTAAAATAATTTATGAATTACATTATAACTTTTTCTTCTAATAACATGGAAAGTTAAACATAATAAGAAAATCAAGACTTGTTTATTTTTAAACCATGAATGGCATTTTACTGTTAATATTATACTAACTTTTAATAATGAATTTGATTTCCCCAAATTGATGAGGAAATTGCTGATTATGTGAGGTTTCCATATTTAGTAAAATGAATATTAATATTGTAAAATGATGAATTGCTAATATGGGACATTGAGCATGCAATCAACTATAAAATATCCTTCCTATAAAAGACAAGAATTTATAGCAATAATTTTTGTACTCTATTTAATTTGTAATACCATCTACTGCGAAGGCATGAGAAATTAAATAGCATTTCATAGTGTGCAATAATAATTTTTTATTTCATTATTTTGGGAAAATATTTGAACTCTGTGATTGTTACCAACATTTTATTTTAATAGATATTTAAGAGAACTAGGGGAGAAGAAAGTTCAATTCAGCTTACACCTTTGAGAAAATATCTATTGAAACATATAATTTAATTAATTAAACTTTCAAGAATCACTTCTGGTTTTTAATAATCAGGATTCATGATAATTTTAGCTGCATTCTGACACAATGTATTTCTGTGTTATCTAGTTTTTGATTGGAACAGAGTATCAATGTTCAATCAAATTTTGTTTATATTAGAAGCACGATTATAATAAGCAAAGACTTCTTAAGATTGATGGCAATCAACTGTTATAGACAGAACCAAATAGTTATGTATGTTCTGTACAACTCTTAACATGTTGTTGAATAGCAAATTATCCCAAACAAGGGCAGCAGCTCAAAATAGAATTTACAAAGCTTGTGTTGTAATCATGTACTGATATAAGATGAGCAATAAGTCAGACCTGCCAAATCACTGTGCTCCTCCTGTATTAGTCCCCATCACTGTTTGGCTTGCAGAGAATCAGGTCATCCTAGAATTTTGCCAGTCCACTGTGGGCTTGGGTTTGTGACTGCTGGACAGAATAGTGGAGAGGATCTAGATAGCAAAGTCCTGAGTACTTGTTTAGAAGAAAAAATAATATTTTCATGTTTGTATCTCATCTTTGATGAGAGAACCAAAATAACAGTGTGGGAAGAATGTGTCAGCGAAAGAACCTAGGTTAAAAAGGCTTCCAATCAAAGTTTTTAGACTAAAATGTCAAGAAAACACACACACACACAAACACACACACACACACACACACACACACACACACGTGCTCGCACACACACGCACACTGCTTATCAATGGGCAATCTCCAACTTCAACTTCTAAAAAATGTGGTACGTATGCATGCAGGGGACAATGTGCTGTATAAAGTCTTTAAGGGAAGACTTTGTCTATAGTCAAACCTTATTGCCATCTAATTTCTGTTTGTTTAAGCAAGTATACAGATCCAGTGTTTTGTCATGATTTCTGCAACTAGTATTTGCTTTACTGCAGCTACATCCATTGTTATAATTCTGAGATTACATGTATTGTTTGTTCAAACAAATGGAAATGAAGCTATCCTACAGATTGCCCTTCATTTCCCATAAACAGTATTTCAAACATTCCTTACCCTATGAGAAATCCACTCATAATTTTGTCATGATCATTAATAACTACAATTTAGGATACCAATTGTTGTAATCTCTACTTGGATCCTAACTCTAGGTTTTATAAAGCCAACTCAGTAATACTTTTTATTTCTTCTAAATTACATCCTACTTTCTGTCAAATTTATTCTCTAAAAATGTTTCAAATTTATCCCCTAGAATTATAATTAAAATCAATTTCTGCTGATCAAGCTGACTTGTCAAAAGATTTTCTCTTCTTCATTTTCCTAGCCTTTTCAATTTCATAATAATTCACTTATCTGATTATATCCCATTCTGTATTACAGCACATGGTTACTGGTACTGACACAAAATTAAACTTTGCTTAAGAAGCTTATAAAGGTCAGAATTATATTTTTGTACCCATTCTGATCCTGTTTACTATTATAGCTTGCTTTTATGCTAACCCTTGGCAAATTCCATTTCAACAGTCTTCTGTTGATTTCCATGCCCTCTGAACATCCTTTTCCTTCTCATATGCACTATATTAGATACCAGTTACCTCCGATTCAATGTTTTTTTTTCTTTTTTTATGTTCATTTTTTGTATGAGAATTTTCTAAATTCGATATATTCTTTATTTATATTTCAGGTGATTTTCCCTTTCCTGGATCCCCCCTCCCCAAAAGTCCCATAAGCCCTCATCCCTCCCCCTGTTCATCAATCCACCCCTTCGCATTTCCCTGTCATGGAATTCCCTTACACTGCTGCACTGAGCCTTTCCAGGACCAGGGGCTACTCCTTCATTCTTCTTGGGCATCATTTGATATGTGAATTGTGTCTTGGGTATTCCAAGCTTCTAGGCGAATATCCGTTTATTAGTGAGCGCATACCATGAGTGTTCTTTTGAGACTGGGTTACCTCACTTAGGATGATGTTCTCCAGTTCTATCCATTAGTCTAAGAATTTCATGAATTTATTGTTTCTAATGTCTGAATAGTACTCCATTGTGTATATATACCACATTTTCTGTATCCATTCTTCTGTTGAGGAGACATTTGGGTTCTTTCAAGGTTCTGGCTATTATAATTAGAGCTGCTATGAACATAGTGGAGCATGTATCCAAATTACATGCTGGAGAATCCTCTGGGTATATGCCCAGGAGTGGTATAGCGGGGTCCTCCTGAAGTATCATTCCCAGTTTTCTGATGAACCACCAGACTGATTTCCAGAGTGGTAGTCCCAACTTGCAACCCCACCAGCAGTGGAAGAGTTTTCCTCTTTCAACACATCCTTGCCAGCACCTGTTTTCTCCTGAGTTTTTGATCTTAGCCATTCTGACTGGTGTGAGGTGCAATCTCAGGGTTGTTTTGATTTGCATTTCCCTTATGACTAAGGATGTTAAACATTTCTTGAGGTGCTTCTCAGACATTGGATTGACAGGATTAATATAGTAAAAATGGCCATCTTGCCAAAAGCAATCTACAGATTCAATGAAATCCCCCATCAAAATCCCAACTCAGTTCTTTATAGACTTAGAAAGAGCAATTCTCAAATTCATCTGGAATAACAAACAAACAAACAAACAAAAAACAGGAGAGTTAAAACTATCCTCTACTGTAAAAGAACTTCTGGGGAAATCAATATCCCCAACCTCTAGCAATACAACAGAACAATTGTGTTAAAAACTGCATGTTATTGGTATAGTGACAGGCAAGTATATCAATGGAATAGGATTGAAGACCTGGAAATGAACCCACAGAATTATGGCCACTTGATCCTTGATAAAGGAGCTACAACCATCCAGTGGAAAAAAGATAGCCTTTTGAACAAATGGTGCTGGTTCAACTGGAGGTCAGCATGCAAAAGAATGCAAATTGATCCATTCTTATCTCCCTGTACTAAGATCAAGTCCAAGTGGATCCAGAACCTCCACATAAAACCAGACACACTGAAACTAATAGAAAAAAAAAAACTGGGGAAGACCCTTGAGGACATGGGCACAGGGGAAAAGTTCCTCAACAGAACACCAATAACTTATGCTCTAAGATCAAGGATTGACAAATGGGACCTCATAAAACTGCAAAGTTTCTGTAAGGCAAAGGACATTGTCCAAAGGACAAAACAGCAACCAACAAATTGGGAAAAGATCTTTACCAACACTACATACAACAGAGGACTTATATCCAAGCTATACAAAGAACTCAAGAAGTTAGACTCCAGAGAGGCAAATATCCCCCTTTAAAAATTGGGTACAGAGCTAAACAAAGATTTTTCACCTTATGTTCATTTTTAACACAAATAAACTAGCCTAAAGAAGTGTGCATTGACAAGTCAAATTGATAGCTAAATTTCCCAAACCACTTCCAAACCCTTCCACAGCATATCTTAATATATGGAATCATGGCATTCTATAGTGATTCATTTGTTTTGCATTATGTGAGCTACTGTCAAAAAATAAATTAAAATTGTGATGATATAATCTATAAAGGACAATCCTTACTTCTCACAGTTCTAGAGGCTAGAATTTCCAGGCCCAAAGAACTCGTGTCTGATGAGGGATTTCTTGCTATTTCCTTATATGTAAGAAAGCAGAAGAGTGTGTGGACTTACTGCTGATGAAAACATCTTGGAACAAACAACTAGGGAGAGGTGAGGAGGTAGAGAGAGTGAATATTGGGGACAGGCAGCTAAATTAAAAGGCTATTGGAGGAAGAGTATTGAAACTTGATACTGTAGGAACTTCCCAAAATGTGTGTATGTCTGTGTGTGTGTGTGTAAGAATTACCTAGGTAGGAAATCTCTGTGATAATGGAAGAAGGGAGATGAGACTCTATGCATGCATGCATTAACAGCTCCCTCAAGCTTCTCCCATTGTGACTCGCTGCTAAAATATACTGAAGCATTTAGTTGGCGCCCAGAGTAAGTCTTTCCTTTCTTTTTTTCAAAAGATGTATCTATTTTGTCTGTATGAGTACACTGTAGCTCTCTTCAAATACACCAGAAGACGGCATCAAATCCTATTACAGAAGTTTGTGAACCACCATGTGGTTGCTGGGATTTGAACTTAGGACCTCTGGAAGAGCAGTCAGTGCTCTAAACTGCTGAATCTTTAGTCCCTAAAACTTTCCTTTTGACTTTTTTTTTCACTGTACTTTATGGCATTTACAAAAAAAAGAAGAAAAACATCTAAGACTTTCTCTTGGTTTAGAGAGTAAAATTGAAACAAAAAATGCTTTTGTTTTTTTAGGCAACATGTAATCTCGCTTGCCTAATTATGTTTTAATAATTTTTTTTGTCTTTTTTCTCTGCAGCAGTGGTGTGGGTCAAAGAACCCTTTCAGAGGGGTAGCCTAAGACTATTAGAAAACAAAGATGTTTACATTATAATTCATAACACTGGCAAAATCACAGTTATAAAGTACCAATGAAAATATTTTATGGGTGGGGTCACTATAACATGACAAACTGTACTAAAGGATCACAGCATTAGGGAGGTTGAGAACCAATGCTCTAAAGAATATAGGAACTTAATTTCCTTTCTTGTTGGGCTTTCAATATACGACTTGCCTTCTAGGATAAAAGATATATAATGCCATGACTTAACCAAAACTGAAATTAGAACTATGTCAGCCAAAATTAATGAGGTGAATATCACTGTGATGACAAAAAGAAATTAAATGGAGAAGTTTGCTAGAGTAAACACTAAGTGAGGTCTGTGATCATTTTGTCATTACAATATGCTGTTGCTTGGTGAGACAAATGCTGAAATAAGCATAGGGCAAGCTTATTAGAAAAATACAGACAGTACAGAAGATGAAGTACTAGGCCAGAAAGCATTACGATTAATGAGTTATCGGACAGTTTCATGTGATATTCCCAATGTGCTTGAGCACATAGAAAACTCCTAACAACAAAATAGCAGATTCTGAATACTTAGTTTGGTTCTGAGTACAACCAGTACACAGCTGTATAAACTGTATTGTTTTTTTTCTGAAGGCATCTTAGTTAGAATTAGAGTACATTTGATGTGTGAATTGTGTCTTGGGTATTCAGAGTTTCAATTTACATATCAAATGACTCCCAAGAAGAAAGAAGGAGAGGTCCTAGATCCTGAAAAGGCTTGTTCCAGCACTGTAGGTGAGCACCAGGACAGAGAAGTAGGAGGGGGTTGATAGGAGAATGGGTGGAGGGAAGAAGGCTTAAGGAACTTATGGGGAGGGGGGAACCAGGAAAGGAAAAATCATTTGGAATGTAAACATAAAATATAGAAAATAAATAAAAAGAAAATTACCTTAAAAAAAAAAAAAGAGCACTGACTGCTCTTCCAAACGTCCTGAGTTCAAACCCCAGCAACCACATGGTGGTTTACAATCATCCATAATGATATCTGACACCCTGTTCTGGTGTGTTTTAAGACAGCTACAGTGTACTTACATTATACTGTATAATATAATAATAAATAAATCTTTGTGCTAGAGTGAAAAAAAAAGAATTAAAGTACAGAATCCCAGCATTTAATCAAACATGCTGCTAATTAGTACTGGTACACAGATTATTTAAAATAGGACCCACCATTATCTCTGCCATGATAAAATGCTCAGTAAATATTAGCTGTTATCATATATAATAAGAAGTGTAAAATCCATGAGGATATTATATGCATAGAAGACTAACTTTGAAGAAAAGCTACAAAAGACAATTAGTCTTTATAGTTTTAAAATTGAACTTCTGAATATTAATGGAGTTATATTAATATTCAACTTTTCAACTTGAAAGGTATCATAATGACTTTTAAAAGATTATGTAAGCTCTGGGGCATGCCTAGCTGCTTGGAATGGCATGTTAACCAGAGCTCCATTGTCTGGACACACATACATACACACACACACACACACACACACACACACACACACACAGAGGGGGGGGCTTATAAGTTTATAACAACAATTAAAGAAAGAGAGCCCATAGTTTGAAACAGAACAAAAAGGAGTGCTCTTCTCAAAATAAAATGTATAATTATTTTAACTTTAAGGAAGGATATTGGATGCCACTAATAAATATCTTTGTTCTCAATGGAATAATTTCACTAATAATTTATTATTTAGCTTAGCATCAAATAACTAATTAATAACTTCTCTCCTCCCTCTCTCTTTTTCACTCCCTCTCTCTCTGTTGCTCTCTCACTCTTGCTCTCTCACCCTCCCTCCCGCCATCCCTCCCTCCTTTGTTCCCTTTCCATTTTAATCACAATACTATTTCCTTTTAGTAGGATTTTATTCCAACACACATCAGAATGAAAGAAGAGATCCCAGTCTATATACAGAGGGTAGGAACTTAAAATCTTCTTAAGTGCAGATGGAATAGAATTCCTCCATTCCAACTAATTTTTGCTCTCTTATGCACTATTCAGATCAACCATCTACATTATAAGTTGGAGCTCTAAAGTAAGGTATTACACATATGTACAATATTTAGTAAATACTAAAATCAAATAAGCATTATATACAAAGTATGCTATATAATGAGGAATACACTCTGAATATAGAAGGGTCATTAACATAAGGTACTTTGTACTTCATTGCCATTACAATCTGCTAAATATATTTTAACCAAGAAATTATGAAATTATGTTGCAAATTTCCACTAATATATAAATATCCACTTTTATAACTCTCATATTTTAGCTAGTGTATAAATTTTTAAAATTGGGTTATTAGCTATTTTTATCAAGCATGACATATTTATATTTCTGTAAAAGAGTCTGATTAAAATGCAATTACACCTAAGTGCCTATTTCGGGGATTGCTTTAGCCAAAGTGCCCAACTGTGAGGAGATGGACCACCTCCAGTAGATAGACAGGGTCCCCAGGAGAGAGGATGGGGTCACCAGTCTATCTTAAAATTTTTTGACCCAAAATTGTTCCTGTCTAAGAGAACTGCAGTGACAAAATGCAACAGAAATTGAAAGGCCATCCAGTGACTGGCCTGAATTAGTATCAATCCTATTGGCAGGCACCCAATCCTAGCATTATTACTGATGCCACACTGTGCTTGCTGACAGGAACCTAGCCTGGCTGTCCTCATAGACTCTACCAGCAGCTGACTGAGACAGAGGCAAACACTTATAGCCAACCATTGCACTGAGGTCGGGGACCCATATGGAAGAATTAGAGGAAGGATTGACGGAGCTGAAGGGGATGGCAACCTCTCAGAAAACTAGATACCTGGGGACTCCTAGAGACTAATAACACACATGGGTTGGTCTGTAGACCCTGGTACATATGCAACAGAGGACTGACTTTTCTGGCCACAGTGGGAGAAAATGTAAACTAATCCTGTAGACTTAATGCCCCAGGGAAGGTGTGGAAGGTGCATGCAGGGAATAGTTTATAAGGTGTCTCTGGGAGGGTGATTGATGGGTGTTGGTGGTAGGGTGGGAGGACCCTTTCAGGGGCAAAGAGGATGGGGGCATGGGGAGAAGTCTTAGAGATGGGACCCAGAAGGAAAATGTCCTGTTTACTAGCATTCCAGATACTTTCTAAAGGCAAAGATTCCATCGCAGAAATTTTAAAATAAGGTAGACAAGAGTAGAAATATATATAGATCTAATTAGTCTTTATTACTTTATTGTTATTTTGATTTCCATTAAATGTATAGATATGTTTGATCAAAATATTACACATGCTTTTGGGAAAGTGATGTATCATTTAATGCTGCTGGTCAGTTTGAGAATGGACAAAGACAAATGAGATTTAATTAAATACTTGTAACTAAAAATTTTCTTGGATAATTTTTGTCTTTTTGTATGAGATAACTTTATTTTCTGTTGAAATGAAAAGGCTATTAATGGTAAAGTGTAAGCAGAAGGAAATTACAATTGTGGTATGGAATGGAGGTTTCAGGGTAATTATTTTAAAGAGTAATTAAATATTCTGCATAGATTTTTAAAATGTCACTTTACCAAAGTTGAGATAAAATATCATACATTGAATAAGATTTCTCTTGGACTAAGGAGTTATGTTCAGGTTCAGGTCCACCCATTTCCCAGTCATTATAAGAATTGAGTGGCTTTTTCGTAGTGATATAGTTGAATACTTTGCTTACAAATCAAGAACTGTTGCATTATCACTTTCATCCTTACGTTTATTGATCTTTGTATTGAATTTTCTATTTGCTCCATGTGTCACTTCAGTATACTTTGCACCATTAGCAATATATTTTGCTTATATTTTATTCTGCTTCTCAACAGTCCATTTTGAATTGGTTTTTGAAATTTAGCAAATACCTGTGATTAAAAGCAAGTGTTTGATTTTTTTCATTCTTATTCTTTCCATATTATCCTGCATTGAATACACTATTAATTGCTTTTAAAATAAATTATTAAACCCAAAGTAGAATTTACTGTTTTGGGTAATAAATATAAGGTAGTGTTTTCAAAGAGAAAACTATCTTATAAAATTCAGGTGCTTAAATAGGTGACCTGTTTCTTTAATCCCAGGAGAAGCTCAAGGATAGCTGTAATTTTGAGGCAAGCTTGGTCTACAAACTAAGACTCAATCTACAAAACTAAACTCTACTATACCACTCTTTGGCATATACTTAAAAGATGTTCCAACATCACACATAGACACTTCCTCAACTATGTATGTAGCTACTTTATTCACAGTAGTCAGAAATGAAACAACCTAGATGTCCCTCAACAGAGGAATGGATACAGAAAATGTGGTACATCTATAAAATGAAATACTATTCAGCTGTTTAAAATAGAGACATCGAGAATTTTGCAGGCAAATGAATAGAACTTGAGATTATCAGACTGAGTGATATAACCCAGTCCCAAAAGGACATATACTGCATGTTCTCAATTATAAGATGATATAAGTTGGATATACATATCACACTCCATAGGTCCAAAGAAACTAAGCAAGAAAGAATACCCACACAGGGATTCCTCAGTCTCACTTAGAATGAGGGAAAAAATAGCTGTAAGAGGCAGATGGAAGAAAGGAACTGAGAGGGAGATAGGCAGATGGAAGAAAGGAACTGAGAGGGAGATGGGATGGTGAAGGGGTGTTGAGAATTAGGTTTTGGGAAGGACAGAAGATTTGTCCAGAAGCATGAAAATAAATAGAAATCTGCAACTGACTTGGTGAGGAAGACATACGGATGGGGCATCCCAAGGATTTAAGAGAGACCTTGGGTAAGGGATGGGCAAAAGAATCAATGGGGGTGACTTTAGCTGTGACTCACTCACTATACTAGGGATATGGAGCCTCCTATTGCCAGACAGGAAGCCCAGTGGAATGACAGAGACACCAATCCACCCACAAAGTTTTCTACCCAAAATTTCTCCTGTCTAAAAGAATTGCAGTCATAGGAAATGGAGCAAAGACTAAGTGAATGGCAAACAATACAGACCCAACTTGAAATCCACCCCATGGACAAGCACCAATCCCTGATACTATTAATGATACTGTGTTATGCTTGCAGACAGGAGCATGTTACCTTCTGAGAGCCTCCACCCAGCAGCTGACTCAGACAAATACAGACACCACTTCCAAACAGTAGATGGAGCTTGGGGGACACTTAAGGAAGAATAGGAGGAAGGATTGCAGCCTCAAAAGGGTTTGGTAGGTATAACTTCTCAAATTAAAGAACATATACAGATTAAAAACTCAGAAAACAGCAGGTCTTGGTGAGGATGTGGAGAAAGAGGAACACTCCTCAACTGTTGGTGGAGTTGCAAATTGGTACAACCACTCTGGAAATCAGTTTGCCGGTTCCTCAGAAAACTGGGCACGTCACTTCCGAAAGATCCTGCTACACCACTCCTGGGCATATACCCAGAGGATTCCCCAGCATGTAATAAGGATATATGCTCCACTATGTTCATAGCAGCCCTATTTATAATATCCAGAAGCTGGAAAAAAGCCAGGTATCTCTCAACAGAAGAATGGATGCAAAAAAATGTGGTATATATACACAATGGAGTACTATTCAGCCATTAGAAACAATGAATTTATGAGATTCTTACGCAAATGGATGGAGCTGGAGAACATCATACTAAGTGAGGTAACCCAGTCTCAAAAGATCAATCATGGTATTCACTCACTAATAAGTGGATATTAGCCTGGAAAAATGGGATACCCAAAACATAACCCACACATCAAATGAGGTACAAGAAGAACGAAGGAGAGGCCCCTGCTTCTGGAAAGACTCAGTGTAGCAGTATAAGGCAAAATCAGAACAGGGAAGTGGGAAGGGGTTGGTGGGAGAACAGGGGGAGGGAAGGGGGCTTATGTGACTTTCAGGGAGTAGGGGGCCAGAAAAGGGGAAATCATTTGAAATGTAAATAAAAATATATCGAATAAACAAACAATAAAAATAAAGAGCATATACTTCCAATGATAAACAAATGACCCATAAATAAAAACACAGATTAGAAATATTTTTCTATCTGTATCCATTGAGAAAATGTAAATTAGAGCCATACTGAGCTTCTGTTTTACTCCAGTCATAATAGCTGTGATCAACTAAACATAACATAATGAATACAAATACAATAGGTAACATTGTGGATGAGTAGTAAAAGCCAAGAATGATGCATATAATGATAGTGGAAATGGAAATAAGTTTGCCTATTGTGAAATTTAGTATCAAATTTTACAAAAATATACAATATCATTTCATCAAACTATATGACATTTCTCTACATACAGAAAATCATCAGAGTAAGCTTACTATATAAAAACAGGCAATAGTCTGTATATTTAGTCTGCTTATTCATTAATCACTACAGAAAATAAAGTTATATTATATGTAGGACAATTAAAGATCATCATGCTACCTTAGTGGAATAAACAAGACAAGAAGGTAGTCCCACTTGTTTTCTGTCATATGTCAAATATAGAGGAAAACAAGGACATACAACTAAAATTATTATGGATGAAACTTGGGACACTGGACAGGGAGATATGAAAGTATAATGGTAATGAAATTTAGTACTTTGTATATTAATATGTTCTTGCACAACTCCATAGGTTAAATGAAAACGCAAAAGCAATTATATTTAAGTAATATTTATTCACTAGATGATCATAGTGTCAGATATTAGAAAGCTATACAAGATAAACTGTAAGTCATATTAGCCAATTCCTTTGTTTTTTGTTTTTTTGGGGTTTTTTGTTTTGTTTTGTTTTTTGCTTACAACATGCAGTATATACTGTCTTTCCAGGATCATGTAATGTAGGTGCTAATCTTATGTTAAAATAATATGTCATATCAGTATCATCTTTTAAAAATGACACTTAGGTATTTTGTGTGTGTTCAGGAATACACATATGCTATAGAATACTGGAGTAGAAAAAAGACACATTTCAAGAGCTGAATCTCTCTCCCCATCACCTGAGTTCCATGATAGAAGTAATTATCATGCTTAATAGTTTGTGCTTTTCCTCACCCACTCATATCATAAACTGAAAGTCATCATTTTCATATACATTTTACTTTTAAAATGCACACAATTTAAAAATATTTGGGTTCTGCAATGTAAAATTTATCTTGAAATTAAATGCATAGTTTGTTTTAAATAATCTGAAAACTTGTGAGTACCTCTATTTCTAAATAGGGCATTATCGCAAGGTTTGAGATAATGCATGCTACTGGATTTCTAATTTCAGGTACAATTGGAAGGAAACCATTAAAACTGTCTTTAAAATACTTACAGTATTAGTACTATAAATATAGAACTAAATAGGAGACGTATAACAGACATTAAACACCAATACACGTATTGATTTCATCATGTGGTAATTATATAGTAGAAATATATGCCTCTAATCAGTCCTAGGTTTGGATAGTTTTAAGACATGATACCATGAAGCTGTGTAATGAATACATTTGCATTTCAAATTGGCACTACATTTAGGACAGAATATGTCTACAAGAAGCAATTCATTGCTGATGTTATAGATTGAATGTTCATATTTTATAATCAAATAAATGTCATAATATTTTAAAATACTCAATGTTGTTGAAATATGTTACTTTCATTTCCAGGTACTTAAAATACCCAAAAATGTTACTCGGTCATATTATTCACCATTTATTTCTTTTCTTTGTATTGAACTTAGCTTGTTTTACCTACCTCACTTTTGAGAATACAAACATGTACAATCATATGGGGGGAGGAATGTGAGATATTGGTGTGTAGGAGAAAGTATTCTAACCAATATGCTTCATATGATCTCCAAATATTTAAGATTTGAAAATATGAGAAACAAAGAATTTATAAATTGAATTAACTTACCATTTGATATGTATATCCAAACAATAGAGGTTCAATATAGTTGAAGAAGATATAACTATAATATAGTAAATTCGAATTGCTGTTTTATTGTCTTTTGAGACATACAATCCAAAACAGTGAGTAATAACATATTCTACTGAACTTTTGAAATACATGTGCAGGTGAATGTAAAACAAAAAAAAGGCAATACTATATAGTTTTACTTTATTTTTCATATATCTTACTTAATGATTTTAGATAAGTTATCATCATATTTCAGAGTCAGAAAGTTACACATACATTCAGTGTAGTCTTGGAGAAGTTTAGTTACCTGAATTTCACCTGACATAATAAAACTTGCTATAAATTTTGTGAGAAAATGACAATTTTCTAAGTGGATTAGGTTGAATTTTATATAACTGGTCAATGTAGTTATTGAATGTAATTGGGTAATCATTGCTAATCCATCTCCCCAAGAAATATACCCAGTTACACAACTGAAGAGTTGAGGAAGCTATTGAAGTCTCTGTGATGTCTGTCTTATTATTAACTTGTTGTGAGAGTTGAAATAGTTCATAATTGTTTACAGAAAGAACTACCAAAAGACTAAATAGATACTTGGATAGAGGATATATGTGAATCATAAATCATGTACTTCATATGTTTAACAAATATTTTTAATTTTTCCTTTTTTTACACATTGCAATTTGTGACTTGAAGTGCCTCCTAAGTAGAGTGCATGGCAAACCAGCAAAATATATTTAAATCTTGGAAGACTAGTCATGAAATTCATTAATACATCAAAACAAATTAACTCCTCTTTTCTACAACAGAGTCATCAAATTTACATGAGAGGTAATCTGACACAGGTAACTGGAAACAGGCTGAAACACTTTCTATTTGTTCCCCTATTATCTCTCTGTATGCATGTGGTAGTCTTTACTAAAGCAGAGTTAATCACATAGGAAGAGGAGATCACCTGCAATCTTGTATGGGTTTTGACCATTTCTCTTCCCAGAATTAGGATTACAGTTGTGTACCATAGTTTCTTGATATTTTTAGGAAGGATTGCACTGG
Source organism: Apodemus sylvaticus (assembly GCF_947179515.1). NCBI lineage: Eukaryota > Metazoa > Chordata > Mammalia > Rodentia > Muridae > Apodemus > Apodemus sylvaticus. The sequence goes on along the minus strand of NC_067479.1, from coordinate 36,667,366 downwards.
AATGATCCAAAATCAGATTCTCAGTGTCTTAGGTAGGGTTTCACTGCTGTGAACAGACACCATGACCAATGCATGTATTATAAAAGACAACATTTAATTGGGGTTGACTTACAGGCTCAGAGGTTCAGTCCATTGTCATCAAATCAGAAACATGGCAGCATCCAGGCAGACATGGTGCAGGAGGAGCTGAGAGTTTTACATCTTCATCTGAAGGCTGCTAGTAGAAGACTGACTTCCGGACAACTAGGGTGAGGGTCTTAAGGCCACACCCACAGCGACGCACCTACTCCAACAAGGCCACACCACCTAATAGGGTTTCTCCCAGAACCAATCATATACAAACCATCATATTCCACTCCCTTGCCCCCATAGGCTTGTTCAAACATGAGTCTATGGGGGCCATCCTTAAGCATAGCATAATGCAAAATACATTTAGTCTAACTTCAAAAGTCCCTGTAGTCTATAGCAGTCTCAACAGTGTTCAAAGTCCAAAGTTCAAGGTCTCTTTTGAGATTCATCCAATCACTTAACTGTAATCCCCCAAGCAAGACAGAAAACCAGCTGGGCAAAATCCAAACTCTGCATCTCCATGTCTGATGGCAAAGCAGTCTTCAGATATCCAACTCCTTTTTCATCTTTGTTGACTGCCACAAGGTTCTGTCTCCTAGACTTTAGACTCCCTGTTAGCAGGTTTCCTTGGCAGGCATCCTGTGGCTCTTGCATCTTTAACATCTTGGGGTCACCAAGTCAGTTTCAGTTTCACAGCTTCTTGTTCCAGTGTCTGAGATCCACTCATGATCTTCTATGCATCTCCAAAGAGTTGGAGTCACTTCTCCTGCTCTGCCCTCTGTAGCCCTCTAAGTTCAGGTTGATGCACTTCACTGCCACTGCTATTCTTGGTGGTCATCTCATGGTACTGACATCTCTAATATGCTATGGTCTTTCACTGCAACTATGCTTCACCAAAGCCTCTCAAAGGCTCTCTTCATGGTACCAAGTTTCAACTCCTTTGTATGACCCCTTCATTCCTGGGCTGTCAGCTACAACTGAGGCTGCACCTTCATCAATGGCCTTGCATGGCCTCTCATAGTACCAAACCTCAGCCATTCTTCATGATGCCTTCATGCTTTCAAAACCCATACTATCTGGAGACTCTTATACATTACCAAGTACAGCTGCAGCATGAGGTACAACCTTGGATATCTCTGGAATAGAGCTTCTTTGTGCTTACAGAAAACACTTCCCAGAAGATTTCACCTCAGTGATGATGGTCTTTTCTTAATCGCCACTAATTTCTTAGCTCCAGCTAACCAACATCAATTGTCCCAGTAGTCTCCTTCTCCTCTTGAATATAAAGCCAGAGACACATGGACAAAGCTGCTGAGTTCTTCTGCTTCAAAGAGCTGGAACATTGGCCCGCTTTTTCTACTAAGTTATCACTTGCTTCCTTTTTCCCAGCTTCTTCACTGCCTAAACTGGCTGTCCTGAATCTTGCCCCATAGACTGACTTTGAACTCAAGAGTTCTGCATACCTGTCTCCTAAGCACTGGAAATAAAGGTGTGGTCCATCAATCCTGGATTTAAGTTTTTCTTCACCTAGAATTTGCTCTGTTCTAGGCTGTCTTTGAACTCAGAGATCTGCTCATCTTTGCCTCCTGGGATTAAAGGCTTGTACTACCTCGCGTGGCCCTAAATCTACCTTGGAGGAATCTTGCCCTCGGGTCACATATATATTCATATCCAATTATATACAAACCATCATACTCAGGTTAGTGAGCAGGTATTTAAGTGACAGCAAAATCCTAGGTTTCTGATGCACTTTCTAATCCTGAGTAAGAGATTTCTCAACTAATTATTCATAGCTCCTACAAAATGCTGTCTCAATCTATCAAAAGGTAGTCAGACAACTGCTTCAACTGACATCAATTCTACCTTTTAATATGATACCCAATGTTGTTATACATGCTAATTCCTCTCTATCAATAAGTTATCATTTATTTGTGGTTACCAGTGAAATATCAAAAAAATTAGATTTTTATAAACTAATATAGACTTTAATAACTAAACATATATAGGTACCCAAGTGATATATTATTGCAAATTTACCTGAGATATAATTTTGAAGCAATTAAATCCATAGATGTTTTATGCTGAAAGATGAGTGGCAGTTATCATGTTAAAATTAGGAAATGATTGCCAACCAGATTTTACTGGATATTACCCAATGTGGTTTAATCTGACCCTACCTAATAGTATAACTATGAACATACAGGTGAAATCTGTTCATTTTAAAAATACACATATTTGGAGAATCATTTGGGCATATGCCCATGAGTGGTATAGCGGGGTCCTCAGGCAATACAATGTCCAATTTCCTAAGGGACTGCTTTCCAGAGTAGTTGTACTCTGGAATCAAACAAGCCATGAAGGAATATTCCTCTTTCTCCACATCCTTGCCAGCATTTGCTGTCACTTGAGTTTTTAACATTAGTCATTCTGATTTAAGTGACATAGAGTATCAGGGTTGTTTTGATTTGCATTTCTCTGATGATTAAGGATGTTGAACATTACTTTAGGTGCTTTTCCTCCATTTGCTATACCTCTGTTAAAATTTTTTTGGTTGGCTCTGTACCCCATTTTTAATAGGTTTATTTGGTTCACTGGACTCTAACTTCTTGAGTTCTTTGTATATATTGGATATTAGCCCTCTATCACATGTAGGATTGGTAAAAATCTTTTTGCAATCTGTTGGTTGCCATTTGGTCCTATTGATAGTGCCCTTTGCTTTGCAGACGTCTTTTGCAATGTTATGAAGTCCCACTTGTCCATTCTTTGTTAGAGCATAAGCCTTATAATAACCAGAAGCTGGAAACAACCCTGATGTCCTTCAACAGAGGAATGGATACAGAAGACATGCTATATTTACATAATGGAGTACTATTCAGCTATTAAAACAAGGAATTCATGATATTCTTAGGCAAGGGATGGAACCAGAAAATATCATCCTGAGTGATATAACCCAATGACAAAAGAACACACATGGCATGCACACATTGATAAGTGTATATTAGCCCAAAAGCTCTGAATTCCTAAGATACAATTCCCAGACCACATGAAGATTAAGAAGAAGGAAGACCATCGTGTAGGTCCTTTGGTCCTTCCTAGAAGGGGGAAAAATATACACAAGACCAAATATGGAGACAAAGGGTGGAGACTCTAGCTGCATATATAGCATAGGATGGCCTTTTTGGGCCCTTGGTCAGGTGCAGGCTCGATGCCCCAGTGTAGTGGAAATTCCAGGGCACAGAGGAGGGGGTATGTGGGTGGCTGGGGAACATACCCATAGAAATAGGGGAAAGAGGGATTGAATAGAGGGTTTTAGAGGTAGAACAGGAAAGAAGATAACATTTGAAATATAAATAAAGAAAATGTCCTATGTAAAAAATATAAATACACATATTTATCTTAACAATGCTTATTAAATACAGTGTAGCAAACTCTAGATAGAATAAATAAACTCAAGTATTTAAAACATAAGCTATATAGTACCTTCATCTGACTACCTACATAATTAAACATACACAGATATATTTTATATAATATATATGTATACTATTGATATACATAAACACACATACATATAATGTATATATATGCACATTGAATATAGATATATATGTAGTTATATATTTATATATATACATAATAACACACACATATAAATCTATATATAGATAGATAGATAGATATAGATATACATACATTGAACTTTGGCTGATAAAGTGAAGGCAGTAGACATATAACATTAGCATCACTTAGTAACATTGAAAAATGTCATATTTATGACATTGTAAGTTATCAGAACCCAAATATGATTTATTGATTTAGAATTTGTTCATAAGTTTTAACACATATCTATTTCTATATTTGAGTCTGAAACATAAGAGACTAATTTTGGCTGAATCTGGAAACCACCACCTGCAGAGTTCTAAGAATGTAGAGAAAATTTAATGAGTGTGAAATTCCACACTTCCTGAATCAGGTGTGTAAAGGAGAATCTATCTATATACTTTATATATTAAGTATAAATCTTGTGACCTGGTGTTTACAGATTGTACAATGTTTAAAACTGCACATTAATATATGCTTAGAACAATTTCCTTTTCTATAAATTGCTTGTTCAGTGATGTTTTCTGATTATTTTGCAATACTATATATTATAATAATGTTTTCGAGTTTTTAAGATTGTAAATAATTATATTATGAAATTCTTACCAAATATAAAAATTTCACAAAATATAAAAATTTGTGAAGAATAAAATTATATACATATTATATCTGTTATTTTAATCAAGAAGGAGAGGCATGTGCAACATCTTATTATGTTTATTCTGGCAGGCACAATATAGAATTTTTGGGGGTTGTTCATTTATCTCTGAGTCTTTGATCTGATCTTTATTCAAAAACTGTTTTACCTAATGAATCATTCCTTATCCATATTCCAAAACACTTCAGGTATTGTATTTACTCTATATTATATAGAGTGACAAATAGATATTGAGGAAGACTTCCTTTAATACCTGAATACACATGGAATTCTGCACACTCCCTGGTAGAGGGTAAATGCCTTATCTAAGCAATTGAAGCCATTTTATTACCTTTTCTTTCTGACAATATATTTACAATATATGGTCTACCCTAGCCATCATTCACCCACTTTTATTAGGTGCAAACTAATAGAAATGTGCATTAATGATTTTCATAATTAGTCTCACAAGATTTTAAATATTTTTGCTTGCTTTACATATTTTTGCTTTACTCTACATAGGAGGCACTCCAAGTAGCAAATGCATTGTATATTAAAAAGGTAAAGATAAAGGTATTTTTTAAACATATGGGGAGGGGGGGATCCAGGAAAGGGGAAATCATTTGGAATGTAAACAAAGAATATACAAAATAAAAATATTTTAAAAAAAGATGTACACAATTTATGTCCTCTCCCTAAATACCTATGCAGTCATTTGGTAATACTTCCTGTAAACAAATATGAACTATTTTAATTCTCATGACAAGTTAATAATAAGAGGACAGACATCATAGAGACTTCAATAGTTTGCTCAACTACTCAGTTGTGTGACTGGGTATATTTCTTGGGGAGATGGATTATCAATGAATACCCAATTACATTCAATAACTACATTGACCAGTTACATAAAAGTCAACCTAATCCACCTAAAAAATTTTACCATAAAATTTCTAGCACGTTTTAGAATGTCAGGTGATATTCAGGTAACTAAACTTCTCCAAGACCACATTGAATGTGTGTAATATTTGACTCTAAAATATGGTGACAACTTTTCTAAAATCATTAAGAAAAATATAGAAAAAATAAAGTAAAACTATATAGTATTGCCTTTTCTTACATTCACCTGCACATATATTTCAAAAGTTCAGTAGAATATGTTATTACTCACTGTTTTGGATTGTATGTCTAAAAAGACAATGAAACAGCAGTTCAAATTTACTATGTTATAGTTATGTCTTCTTCAACTATATTGAACCTCTATTGCTTGAATGTATATATAAAATGATACATATAAAATGATAAGTTAGACTCAGTGAAGCAGTATAGGGCAAAACCAGAACAGGGAAGTGGGAAGGGTTGGGTGGGAAAACAGGGGGAGGGAAGGGGGCTGATGGGACTTTCAGTGAGTGGGGGTCTAGAAACGGGGAAATCATTTGAAATGTAAATAAAAATATATCGCAGTAAAAAAACTATAAAACAAAAAAAAATGTTAGTTCAATTTATAAATTCTTTATTTGCTTCTCATGTTTTCAAATCTTAAATATTTGGAGATCAGATAAAGCATATTGGTTAGAATGCTTTCTACTACACAGCAAGATCTCACATTCCTTCCCCACATGATTGTACATTCTTGTGATCCCAACAGTGAGGTAGATACAAAAGAATCTGTGTTCACGATAATAATCATCTACAAAATGAGATCAAGAAAATCCTGGAAAATATGAAAAAGTACAAATGTATATAGTTTTGTTTTATGATGTGATGTGTTATTTTCCATAATTCTACTGTGACAACCTCTATACAAATTGTAAGAAAGTTATTACACAGCTATTTAATTCTATATAAATTTTACTTCCTTATTATAGCTGTATTTGGGAAATTAGATTCTTAAATTCTTTAATTAAATAGTTGAAGTTCTTTTTAATCTCCTAAGACCACAGAATTGCTTATTGCTTGGTCTCATTGGCCTTCCTCATTTTCCACCCCAATGAATTTCCTAATTGTCTTGCTAATTTACTTCCTGTCCTTTTTTACTTTCAAGGACACTTCTTTTCTTTCTCTTCTTTCTTTCTTTTTTTTTTTTTGTTTACATTTGATCAATTAAAACATGTTTAACATTTGGATATTATGATTCTACCCTTTTTTGTCCATGTTGTAATATCAGCTTGTTCCACCACAATGAACTACAAGTTCAAAATATATGATCAAATCCAAATTGTCTTCCATGAAAACATGTCAATGACTAGTATAAGGGAAGAATCTAACTCAAGTTTGTAACTTCATAAGACAGAATGATGGAGGTGATGGTCATGTGCTTTTCAAGAATAGATCAAAAGACAGCTTTCATTCAGTCCTGGAATATTCAGTCTGAGGAAATCTAGTCATCAAATAACAAGTTTGTCTACCCTAACAGTATCATGCTAAAGAGGCCACTATGTTTGGAATAACTTGCTGATATGACACACCTATCACTTATTCACAGACAATCAGCTTAGTGACTATAACAACTACCAGTTGATTAGCATGGACTAATCTCAAGTATAAAAGAGGAATTAAACTTGTTTTTTATCTAAGCTAAAAGGTTCTCATCTCAAATCCTGCCCTATATGTGTTCCTAAATTTTTGAAAATAGCTAAATAATAATATTTAATTTACTAAATTGGAAGTTTATATTACTCACATTTTAAAACTTTCTTTAACTGACAGAGACCAAATTTACATGCCATGTTGTTACAGTAGGGCATATGATTCTTAAGGACAGCCATTGGAATTTCCATTTCCTTATGTAACTTTCCAAAAATATATAGTGACACATGGCCAGTTAAAAAGAAAAGAGCTAGTTTATTAAGGGGGGGAACAGGATGAGGAGGTGTCTGTCTTCACCTTTGGCAGTGCTCCTAAGAGACAACAATGGTAACAAGTGATGGCATAAAGCCCACAATGGCCCATTTTTTGAGTTATTAGCATAGTAACCACAAGTTAAAAGTATGCATAATGCAGACTTCTATGCATGCTGCATGATTGAATTGAGTTAAAAGAAAAGAATCAAAAGCAGACTGTTTTTGTTTTTCTGTTGCTGTCTTTTGTGTATAAATGTCTGACATCTACACTGATCCTTTTCCTAAGGCTTCATTACTCCATTTTCTTTTGATTATGTAATCATTATAAAATCAAAACTTTGGGTTTGGTACACCATCCTGCATTCACCCACAACTCATATCATTTTAAGTACATATTCAACAGGTTTGAGTATAAGACCTCACATATATATGTTTAGAAATAAATAAAAAATATATTGTAGATAAAAGCTACCATAATAAATGTGTATTTAGGAGAAACATGATAGGATTGATTAAAAAGGTATCCTTATGATGTTGGTATTTGGAGTGCACATCTGCAAGGAATCTATGTTCGTGTCCTTTCCTAGAACAACAAATTCGAGATAAACTACTTAAAAAGCAGAGCACGTTGATTTTGATGGAAGGAAACACTTCCAATGGATAAAAAACCCAAGCAGGGAGAAGTTTTTGTAGATCAACTTTCACACCCCATGAAGTTATTCAGTGGCTGTTAGTACAGGTCTTCACAAACATGCTCTTCATGTTGTTCTATGTACATTACGCCTCATATGTTGTACTGGCTACTTTTGTGTGTCAACTTGACACAGGCTGGAGTTATCACAGAGAAGGGAGCTTCAGTTGGGGAAGTGACTCCATGAGATCTAGCTATGGGGCATTTTCTCAATTAGTGATCAAGTGGGGAGGGCCCCTTGTGAGTGGTACCACCTTTGGACAGGTGTTCTTGGGTTCTATAAGAGAGCAGGCTGAGCAAGCCAGGGGAAGCAAGCCAGTAAGAAACATCCCTCCATGGCCTCTGCATCAGCTCCTGTTTCCTGACCTGCTTGAGTTCCAGTCCTGACTTCCTTTAATGATGAACTTCAATGTGGAAGTGTAAGCTCAATAAACCCTTTCCTCCCCAACTTGCTTCTTGGTCATGATGTTTGTGCAGGAATAGAAACCCTGAATAAGACAAATTGGTACCAGGAGTGGGTTATTCCTGTGACAACCTGACCATGTTTTGGGAAAAATTGTGGAAGGACTTTGGAACTTTGAACTAGAAAAGCTGTAGAAAGTTCTGTAGGAGCTTGGAAGACAATGTTAAGAACAGTGTAAAAGATGGAGGCCTGGCTTGTGAAATTTCAGAAGGAAGATTAAAGACTCTTACAGTGGCCATGTTTTGATTGTGAAGATTCTGTCGTTTTGGTTAGCTGGGACTGAAGAATCAGCTGTGAGTAACAAGATACCAGAACCACTAAAGCAAACCTTTGTGTTACTGGGACTATTGATGCTGGTTAGCTGGAGCTAAGAAATGAGCGGTGATTAAGAAGAGACCAGCATCAAGAAGAGATTAAGTGTTTTCTGAGAGCACAGAGAGTGTGTTCCAGAGATAGCCACAGTTGTATTTTGTGCTGTGGCTAGACTTGGTACTGTGTAAGAGTCACCCAAATGGTACTGGTTTTGAAGGCATGAAGGGGTCATAAAGAGCAGCTGAGGCTCTTGGCACAGTGAGAGGCCATGAAAGGCGATTGGTGAAGGTGCAGCCTCAGTTACAATTGATGGCCCAGGACTTGAAGGGGTCATGCATAGAAGCAGAGGCTTGTCACCATGAAGAGAGCCTATGAGAGGCTATTGGTGAAGCATAATTACAGTGGAAAATAGCAGTGTTTTGGAGATGCCAGTGCCATGAGATGACCACCAAGAACAGCAGCAGCAGTAGCGTACAGGCAGCTGAAGCCTAGAAGACAAGCTGTGTGCTACAAAGGGCAGAACTGAAGAAGTGATCCAAGCCCTTGGAGGAGCCCAGAAGATCGTGAGTTGGATCCCAGACATTAAATCATTGGAGTTTGAGTTTTGCTTTTGGTTGTGACTGTGCCCTGATATGTTTCCCTCTTGAAGGAAGAAAGTATTTTAGTGGAGCCCACAGTTAAGAGTCTTTGAATTTTTAAAGGACTTTGAATTTTAAAGATATTGAACATTTTAAGGTGATTGAACTTTTAATATGTAAAGACTGCAGGAATTTAAAGTAATTTAGATCTTGGGGATGAATAAGAAAGTAAGGGTTGAGGCTTAATAGTGATGTGTTTGCGTGTCAAGTTGACAAGGGGTCAATTGTACTGGCTAGTTTTGTGTGTCAACTTGACACAGGCTGGAGTTATCACAGAGAAGGGAACTTCAGTTGGGGAAGTGCCTCCATGAGATCCAGCTGTGGGGCATTTTCTCAATTAGTGATCAAGTGGGGAGGGCCCCTTGTGGGTGATACCACCTTTGGACTGGTGTTCTTGGGTTCTATAAGAGAGCAGACTGAGCAAACCAGGGGAAGCAAGCCAGTAAGAAACATCCCTCCATGGCCTCTGCATCAGCTCCTGCTTCCTGACTTGCTTGAGTTCCAGTCCTGACTTCCTTTAATGATGAACTGCAATGTGGAAGTGTAAGTTCAATAAATCCTTTCCTCCCCAACTTGCTTCTTGGTCATGATGTTTGTGCAGGAATAGAAACCCTGAAAAAGACATATGTCTAACATCTGAAATAAACATATGTAAGCCTTTGTTTAATATTTTAATGAACTCTATGTTAGATACTCTTAGATATTAGAAGTCTTGTCTTCTCTATGTCAGTTTTCAAATATGTTAATTCTGTAAGGATTTGTTCTGTATTTGACCTTCTAGACTACATGCTCCATCTTATTAAGTTTCCTCAAGTGAATGTATTTTGAGTTGGAGAAGCCAATTGCATTAATATGGCTTTGATCAGTTTAGAGATAAGATATTCCATTTACATAGTATAGCATAAATGTACAGGTACAGGTAGGGGATTCCACTACATTACTTTTACATGTGCATAATAAAAAGTATTTCATGAAAGTGACACACAATATCATGGTATAAAACTATAGAGGGAATTATTGAGTGACTGAATGATGACATAAATGTGTATAATATATATTATTATATTTTTCCCCATTATTCTCAAGTAACACAATAATATTATGAACTACTTCTTCCCTACTAGTGCCAATGGGCCTATATCAATAGGGAAAAATGCCATCCATTATCTAAAATTCTTTTTTATTGATTTAAAATTTTATTTTATTAGATAAATACTTTTTATAATTTTTTTATTTTCTATATTCTTTGGTTACATTTCAAATGATTTTCCCTTTTCTGGTTCCCCCCTCCCCATAAGATCCCTAAGTCTTTTACCCTCTGCCCATTCTCCTATCAATCCCCTACTACTTCTCTGTCCTGGTACACCCCTATAATGGTGGAACAAGCATTTTCAGGACCAGGGACCTCTCCTTCCTTCTTCTTGGAAGTCATTCGATATGTGAATTGTGTCTTGGTTATTCAGAGCTTCTGAGCTAATATCCACTTATCAGTGACTGTATTCCATGAGTGTTCTTTTGTGACTGGGTTACCTCACTTAGTATGATATTTTCCAGATCCAACCATTTGCCTAAGAATTTCATGAATTCATTGTTTTTAATTGCTGAGTAGTATTCCATTGTGTAAATATAACACATTTTCTGTATCCATTCCTCCATTGAGGGACATCTGGGTTCTTTCCAGCTTCTGGCTATCATAAATAAGGCTACAATGAATATAGTGGATCATTTGTCCTTATTGCATGCTGTGGAATCCTCTGGGTATATGTCCAGGGGTGGTATTTCAGGGTCCTCCAGAAGTGTTATGCCCAGTTGTCTGAGGAACAGCCAGACTGATTTCCAGAGTGGTTGTAGCAATTTGTATTCCCACCAGCAGTGGAGTAGTGTTCCTCTTTCTCTACATCCTCGCCAACTCCTTCTGTCTCCTGAGTTTTTAATCTTAGCCATTTTAACTGGTGTAAGGTGAAATCTCAGGGTTGTTTTGATTTGCATTTCCCTAATGACTAATGATTCTGAACATCTTTAAGGTGTTTCTCAGCCATTCAAAGTTCTTCATGTGAAAATTGTTTGTTTAGCTCTGTACCCCATTTTTTAATAGGGTTATTTGGCTCTGTGGTGTCTCACTTATTATCCCAGACCTCAAGCAGTACTACAGAGCAATAGTGTTAAAAACTGCATGGTATTGGTACAGTGATAGGCAGGTAGGTCAATGGAATAGGATTGAAGACCTAGAAATGAACCCACACACCTATGGTCACTTGATCTTCAACAAAGGAGCTGAAAACATCCAGTGGAAAAAGATAGCCTTTTCAACAAAGGGTGCTGGTTCAATTGGAGGTCAGCATACAGAAGAATATGAATTGATCCATTCTTATCTCCTTGTACTAAACTCAACTCCAAGTGGATCAAGGTCCTCCACATAAATCCTGACACACTGAAACTAAAGAAAACAAACTTAGGAATATCCTTGAGGACATGGACATAGGGGAAAATTTCCTGAACAGAACACCAATTGCTTATGCTCTAAGATCAAGAATTGACATATGGGACATCATAAAATTACAACGTTCCTGTAAGGCAAAGGACACTGTCAAGTGAACAAAATGGCAACCAACAAATTGGGAAAAGATCTTCACCAACCCTACTTCCCACAGAGATGCATTCTTTATTTACATTTCAAATTATTTCCCTCCCTGCTTTCCCCTCCCATAAACTCTTTTCCCTCCCCTGTTTCCCAATCAACTCCCTCCCACTTCACTATTCTGGTATTCCCCTATACTCCTGCATCAAGCCTTTCCAGGACCAAGGGCCTCTCCTTCCTTCTTGGACATTATTTGATATGTGAATTATGTCTTGGGTGTTCCGAGTTTCTGGGATAATATAACCTTCTCAATGAGTGGTATTTTGGGATTGGGTTACCTCACTTAGTAATGATATTTTCCAATTCCAACCATTTGCCTATGAACTTCATGAATTCATTGTTTTGCAAGAGCAGCAAATACTCTTAAGTGCTGAGCAACCACTCTAGGCCTTCCTTGAAAGGGGTGTTATAAAACCAAGTGATGAGATCTCGTTTTATCAAATTATAACCATCATAACAAGCATCTAAGATTCATATTTACCTTCTTATATTATGTTGCAACTTCAGCAAGACTTCTCAATACTGAAGTAAACTTGATTTTGAGAGAGGAGAATAGTTATATTATTTGAGTCATTTCTTATATGAAATTAATATAAGTGATTTAAGTGCTACAATGGTATAAAATTACCTGATAAAGGAGCCTGAATGACAGATTGTCTAAATCAGGTTAGTCTGTTTGCAAGTCTATGGAAAAGTATTTTGATTATCTTAAACTGTGGATGTCACCATTACTTAATTTTGGGTTCTACACTATATGAGAGAAGAAAATGTTGCCTGAGCAGTGAGAATACATACATGTCTTGCTCTCTGCTCTTGCTTGTGAACATGAAAAGCTGTTTGAAGTTTCTACCTCTTTGAATTCCCTATTATAATATACCATGTTTTTGAAATTGCAACAAAAAATAAATTCTTTCTCCTCAATGTTGCTCTTTCCCAAGATCATTGCTAAATGAGAATAATACACACCAGAAACAAAACAAGGGCTGATAAATTAGTTTATTTAATTGTTTGTATATTTAATGTGCTTACATGTGACACTACTCACATTCCTGCATATACGTACATGCATTGAGAGACCCAAGGTCATTAGATGTGTGCACTATATACGAAGTATGCATTTTACTAACTGAGTCATCTTCCTCTCCAAGGTTCATTTACTTTTTAAAATGTATAAAGAGACCTGAAATATTGAAATATAAAATATTTTATTCATTCCTAACAATTGATAAAGTTACTGAAGAAGCATAGCTCATAGAAGGTGAACTAATATGTTAATGAGCTTTCTATTGTGAAGACCAAGGCCACTTATAAAAGAAAGTCTCCAATTGGACTTTTAATAGCAGAAATTTAGTGTCCATTATGGCTGAGTAGAAACATGGCAGCAGAAAGAGTTAACTTCCATGCCAAGCAATTAGCAGGAGGTACTGCACAAAGGGAATGCACACGTCTTCTTAAATGTGAAGCCTTCCTCCCAGTGACACATCTCTTCCAAGAAAGTCAAGCATCATAGTCCTTCCAAAGTAGTTCTACCAGATTTTCAAATATCAAGTATTCAAACACATATGAGTCTACCAGGACCATGCTCATTCTAACCACTAAGGCTGTCTGTGATTGTGATTTTTTAAACAGTTTACTAACTGTCTATTGAGATGTTGAAGATTCAAGACTGAAAGATGAGATGATTACCAGGAATGATGACTACACATAGTTAAAACTTTACCACTTAGTTATCAGACATATACATGCTACATCTTTGCAGTCAACCAATTTATTACTGAAGAAAGGAAAAAAAAAACCAAAATCAAACCAACTAACCAATCAACAAACCAAACAAACAAACAAACCAAATCTTGCTCTTGGCAATTTGTCACCACTCATATTGCTTGTGTTTTTAATTTTTACTTTTGAGTATATTTTTAAAACTTAACTCATGCATCAACTTTTCAGTAACTAGATTGATACAAAACTTTTATAATTTATTTTTAATCAATAAAAATATTTTACTGATTAATTGAAATAAATTTTTAGGTTTTTAAAAATATCACAAAATATCCTATACAATTCAAGGGCTAATTTCACAAAAGGTACCTGAAATATTGAAATGATTTTTTTGTTTAAGCCAACAAGATTAATTGCTCTTTGAAAATAATTATTTATATAAATATGTATACACGTATATTATATAATAATATACTGTAAACTATAATCAATCATTCATTCAGAGAAGGATTATTCTGTGAAATTTCCTTAAATTTCTATTCATTCAAAAATAGCTAGTCATAAAACTATTTTGATTTAACTCTATTACTCACTGTTTATCCATTTAGTAAATATATATTTATGCTATGTATGTTGTGATGATAAAGCTTACTATTAGCTGAATTCACTATTTTTTATTGGATATATTCTTTATTTATATTTCAAATGACTTCCTTTTTCCTGGGGCCCCCAAAAGTTTCATAAGCCATCTCCCCTTCCCCGTTCCCCAATCAACCCCCTTCTGGTTCTCTGTCTTGGTATTCTCCCTACACTGCTGCATCAAGCCTTTCCAGGATCAGGGGCCTCTCCTCCCTTTGGTGTCCAACAAGGCAATCCTTTGCTGCCTACATGTCTGGAGCCATGGGTAACATCATGTGTACTATGTGGTTGATGGTTTTGTCCTTGGGAGCTCTGGGAATACTGGGTGGCTCATATCATTATTCCTCCTATGGCACTGAAAACCCCTTCAGCTCTTTGGGTCCTTGATCTAGCTCGCCAATCAGGGTCCCTGTGCTCAGTTCAGTGGCTGACTGAGAGTGTCCCTCTCTGTATTTGGCATGCACTAGCAGAGCCTCCCAGGTGACAGTTATATCCAACTCCAGTCAGCAAGCACTTGTGAGCATCCACAATAGTGTCTGGGTTTTGTAACTGTATATGGGATGGATCCCTAGGTGGGGTAGTCTCTGGATGATCTTTCCCTCAGACTCTGCTCCACACTTTGTCTCTGTATCTCCTTCTGTGGGTATTTTGTTCCCCCTTCTAAGAAGGTCCAGAGTATCATAATTTGTTCTTCCTTCTTCTTGGGCATCATTTTATATGTGAATTGTGTCTTGGGTCTTCCAAGCTTCTGGGCTAATATCCATTTATTACTGAGTGTATACCATGTGTGTTTTGTGATTTGGTCACTATCTTTTGTTCAAGTTAATAAACCTAGATTATGTAAATACTGAATGTTTTTGCTCCTACTTCTACTGGTTTGCTACAGCAGAGTTTAGGTACACTTTGGATTGTGGTATTTGAACTTATACTGTGTTTCATCAAAATAGGACACCACTATCTGGTAGAAAAATTATAGCATTAACAAACGTTGTTTTAAGTTGTAATTAACAGTAGTTGAGTAGTTGAGTGTTTCACTTTTGCTTTTGTTTTTACATAAAGAATAATTGAGACCAGTTTTCCATGGAATTTAGAGAAAATAATGACTTTACTGAAAATTTAAGAAAAATTAAAATGTTTATTAACTGAATCAATAAAAATGACTTATGTGACTAATGATAATTAAATATTAGTAACTTTTTCAACTCTTTCATTCACAGAAAACTTTTGTTAGGACTTAAGTTAGAAAACTCAGGATACATGTCATTCATTTAAAACCATATTCTCCCAGAAGAAAGTCCATTTTTCCCTTCAGTATTTTCATCACAAAATCTTTTGAAAATTTAATGAAAAACATAGATTTTGAAGGGCATTTTAAATACAAACATATAATGCTAATTATCTTGGGACATACATTTAAACTATGATTAAGAGAATGAGTGAAAAAGTGTAGAAGTCTAATGATCAGGATACAATAAGCTTCTCTTGACAAAACAGTGAGGGCATGCAAACATGGGTCCTTCCATTTAAGAATTCAGTAGGCAAGCTTCTGTATGTCTTGTCACTTTTCACTTGTCATGTTAGCCTGTCTGAATAAATCACAGCATTGTGTGATCTGATTACAATTAATTTCATTATTGACTTGGATTCAATTTAAATAGATTTGAAATAAATGAAAATACCTTCTAGTTTTAGTCATTCATTCTCTTTCTTTTGTTACACATATAATTTTTCTTTGCATTTGTGTTTTTCTCCATGTAGTTATAGCAGGAATCTAAGTTCAATAAGAAATGTTGCTGGAAGTACAATATAAAATAATTTAATTTGAATTATCATTATCATTTTTATCAGAATTATCAACCATCACAACATTTATAACAGTTCCCCCAGTTTTCTAACATAAATGTTAAGCATTAATTCATCCTGGTAACCTTTTTGTGCGTATTTGTATATGTGTGTATTTCATATATTGTATGTGTATGCCCATATATAGTCGCCCCAGAGTAAAAGTTCCATAGTCATTCCTCAGGACATGTCTCAAAAAAAAAAAAAAAAAAAGACAACTCTCCTCTCATTTGTCAAAGACACACTGATTAAATGATACTGGACCAAGCTATCTTCATTAATCTACTTTTCTTAACCTGCCCACCATTGATAATGCAACTTCAATGATCTCACCTGGCTTTTACTTTAGTAATTTTTAAGAAGAAATCTCTTTCCCCAGTTTTATTCTGTTCACCTAAATATTAGTTTATTTGTGTGGAGGTGGGAGTTTATGACATGGAACATGTCATATATGTGGAAATAAGGCATCAGTTTGATCAGTTTGGCAGGGTGGTGGTGCACACCTTTATTTTGATCAGGTTGATCTCTGACTTTGAAGAAAACCTGGACTACTGAATTCAACTGGAAACAACACAGAGAAATTGTGTCCTCTGAAAACCCAACAAACAAACATTAAATACATATATAGAAAAACATGTCAGTTTGCTAAAGTCTGTTCTTGGTCCCCTATAGGTTAACTGGTATGTCCTAGAAACAGAAATCAGGATTTCACATATGACAGTAAATATTTTAATCTGCTCAGCCACTTACTTGCATCTGTAAGTATTTCCTTAATCATATTTCTGAATTCCAGTTTATTATGGAAAGAGTATTTTAAAATTAATGTAAATAAAAATAGATATACCACTAGAAGTATTTTGTATTTCAGGGTTATTTAGATAAACATGAGCATTTCAATTTTTTTAATGTGACTACAATAAAAACAACCCTTTAGAAAGGGAAACCAGTATGAAAGGAATTACTTCTGCATCTCCAATTAAGACCAATTAGAGTTGTATTTCCACTCCCATGCACACTATGCAAAAACTCTACTCACAGTGACTATTAAGCACACAAAGTTCATTAACATTATGATTGGCCTTCTTGTCTATTATGTCCTGCTGTGTTCTGTGGGTTTGTAAAACCTATGGGAAAGGATCTACCACAGTTGGAAAATATCTAATGCCATCATCATGTCTTGGGATTTAATATATTAAATATTATATTAAAAAGTGGAATTTGTAATGCTTGTGGAGTTATGCATAACATTTATGAAAGTCTTTACTTGAAGCCATTGATAAAATAACTTTAGCAGTATTTTACCCAAGTTATTATATTAAAATAAGTATCCAAAGACTAAATGATATAATTCTATTGAGGGCCATGATGCCATGATATTTATTTGCATGTGGGGATATAAAATTTTGTCACTTTATGTTTTTGTATTCTTTTCCCTATGACATATGTTTGAGTATATCAAAGACAACTTTGATTCTATGAAAATTTTGCTAAAACTGTGAGTGATCATATATGAGGTGATCTAAGTTTGATATTCATAAGTATTATTGATCTGTTTCTATAGCAGAGTCTTCTCAATCAAAGCCAGGAGCTTTCAGATATAGATCGTGCTTAACCCAGCTTGTTCTGGGCATCCTCTATATTTTTCTTTTTTGGTTGGAATTACAGTCTCCCTGCTCTATCCAGTTGACATTTTTTATCCACAATGGTATTCATCTTTGCAGCACAAGTATTTTAAACAGATAGACCTGCCCAGTCTTTCTTGATAGTGGTATATTGAGCAGAAACTGAAGTAAAGGCCACCCAGAGACTGCCCTACTTTGGGATTCATCCTATAAACTGTCACCAAACTCTGACACTATTATGGACAACAAGAAGTGCATACCAAAAGGAGCATGCCATGGTTGTCTCCAGAGGGGCCCTGCCAGAGCCTTACCGATACAGAGGCAGATGCTAACAGCCAACCAGTGGACTAGGCATGGTGTCCCCAATGGAGGAGTTGGAGAGTGGTCTGGAAGGGCTGAAGGGGTTTACAGCCCCATGGGAAGAATAACAATGCAGGCTACCCAGTTACCTCAGGACTCCCATAGAGTAAAGCATCAACCAAGGGGTACACATGGTTCCAGCCAAAATGTAGCAGAGGAATGCTTTGTTGGATGTCAGTGTGAGGAGTGGTCCTTGGTCAGGTGAAGGTTCAATAGATGCCCTATGAAAGGGAAATCAGGGATGGGGGTTGGGGAAGGTGGGGGTGGGTCAGATGGAGGGGCATATGTTTGGAGGCAGGGGGTAGGAGGAGGGGTTTGGGGTTTTCAGGAAGGGGGGAAGCCAAGAAAGGTTTTAGAATTTGAAATGTAAATGAAGATTATATTCAATAAAAAAGGAAGAAAAAAAGAAAAGGTAAACTGGCTAGAAAAAAAAAAATAAGGAAACAGAACCTGATCTAGCTTACTTATAAAACTGTAAAGCTGTTAATGGTTTTGCCAATGTCTTATGGATGGTATATAAAAGAGTTGTGATTTTTAGGATCAGCCTTTCCAGTGATAATATGTAGGGAGTGTTCAGCTGCATTTCTCTCTGTTCCCTTTGATTTCTCAATCTCATAGCAGCAATATGTAGCCTGTACACATATTTTATATGCACAGCATCACTGAATATCAAAGCTATAAAGGGGCAAACACAAGAAAATTCAGTTTTTATGTGACTCATTAGTAAATTTCCAAGCATTATTTGTTTTTGTTGTTGCTTCCAAGAATCATGTTTACTTTTAACCATGAAGGTGAAATGTAATACCTATCAAGCTTATTTTATATGTTAACATTCTGTGAAGTCATCTGGATAATCAACTGTTACTGAAAGCCCTGAAAAATCAGAGAAAATGTGAATGGGTGTCACTAAGAAAAAGAAACCAATATATCAAAACAGATAAGTAAGTCCAGTTCTATGGCATTTGAAGAGAAGTACTCCAAGCACACAAGGCCATTTCCAGGATGAGAGAAAAGACAAGGCAGTAGATAGAGCACAGATTGTTTTCAGGACACCGACGTTAACTTTTCCAATACTATGTATGTGTCATTATGGTCTTAGTCACTGTTTTATTGCTTTGTTGAGATACCATAACCAAGATGCCTCTTGTAAAAGAAGTAGGTTATTTGTGGGCTTGCTTTCTGCTTTACAGATTTGTTGTTCTATTATACAATGACAAGGAACCTAGTGGTATGTAGGCAGGCACTGCAGTAGAGAACTTTTCATTGTGATCTATAGCCAGAGAGTCAGAAAAATGAAGTGAGAGCAATTAAGTAAGGACTTTTTAAAGAAACTTCAAAGCACACCTCAAAAATGACACACTTCCACCATGAAGCCACACCTTCTAATCCGTTGGAACTGACAACTGAACACTGACATATACCAGCCTCTGGGGTACATTTTTATTCCAACCACTACAGGTACATTGATGTAACCCGTAAATTTTGCAATAACAACATAGAACCAGTCGGTATTCTGCTAATTTAGGTAGACCTGGTACAAGGAGGGGGTTATAGATGTAGGGAGAAATGCACAGCCATTCAGAGAAAAAGGGAAAATCTCCGTGTTTTCCTTTCAGATTTTTTTGTGACTACAAATCTGCTTCAAATATTATATATTTATAATATATATAATGTGTATATATAATATATATATATATTAGTATTTTATTCATTAACCCAAAATTGACAGTAGCACTAGAGAAGTTGTGGTCAAAGTCTTTAAAATATCAGTTTTCCAGATAAGATAGCAAGAATTTACCTGCCCAAGTGTTATGCTTTGTCACCCTCAGTCAATGTGCTGTGAAGATCTGTCTAAGATGATGAGGAGAAGCAGTGGTATTAGTCGGGAGAAGAAGGCATGCACTATTAATAAGGTGCTTATGGGAAGGGTGCCTGACACAGGAGGACAGGCAAAGGAAATTGAACCACCACCCTCTGAAATATCCCCTTGGCAGAAGAGACAAGAAGGCAGAGGAAGGGGTGGTTGGGGTGATGGAGGTGGTGGTAGAGGAGGTGGTTGGGGTGGAAAAGGAGGATCAGATGATGGGGGAGGTTGGCGAGGGGGTGGAGGAGGAGGTGGAGGAGGGTGGGGAGAAAGTGATGGGGAAGGGGTGGCCGAGGAGGTTTCCAAGGCAGGGGAGATTATGGTGGGAGGGGAGATTATGGTGGAAGAGAGGGCTATGGTGGGAGAGGGAGTTATGGTGGGAGAGGCTATGGAGATCCGTATGGAGGAGGAGGAGGTGGTGGTGGGTATAGAAGATATTAAAGACTGCAGGTGTTAGAGAGCACTGCTTCCTATTAGATACAGTAGATACAGTGTTCTGAGAGCATCCTTGAACATTGCCCTGAGGTAGATCATTTTAGTGCCCCCGAGGAAGGCATTCCTGAATTCAAAATGCCATTTTACACTACTGGGTGATGATCCTGCAACAAGATTTTTTTCCATATTCTGTGTACTAAAGTGTGCTGTGCCTTTTTAAAAAGCAAAACCACAAAACCTATATTTTTTAAATGTAAATATTTATTACCAGCAAATTGGAAAATAGATTGTATTTTATTGTCATGTTTGAATTTAGACTGTAAACTGACACATAATGACACCCGCCAGTAACAGAAAGGAATCTAGACTCGTGTAGTTTGTATTCCTGTGGCTGTGTCCTGTATTGTTAATTCTATTTCACAAAATAGAGGAGGTGTCTAATAAAACAAATAAATAAAATAAAATATCAGTTTTCCATAGGATTTAGTATAAAAAATTTACTTTTCACCATATGGTGGTTATGATGAATACCTATAAACTCTGCACTGGATAACTGCTAAAGTTTAGAATTTAAATGGTCTTAAATTTTAAAACAAGCTGATTACTACTACGTGTGGAAGTTATTTATACAGAGATTTCTTTGATTTTTACTTTTTACAATAAAATCATCTCACATTACAAAATGTATACAATTTTGTGACTAATATTAAATGAAAATATAATTTCTTATAAATATATTGATATATTTATAAGCTTATTTAAAACGACATGAGATATTGAAATTAAATTAAAACCTCATTGCTTTGAAATTTTAAAAATTAAATGGATAGAATTTTATCTATCATCTATCATCTATCATTTATCTAGTCATAAGTCATCTAGTGTGTGTGTGTGTGTGCGTGTGCGTGTGCGTGTGCGTGTGCGTGTGTGTGTATAGTATTGGGAACTGAAGTCAGAACTTTGAAAAGTTGGAAAGTAATCTTTCCTTTACCTAGACTTTAAACAGGTCAACTCAATTTTTATCATTTCTATTGTGAAGAAACTGGACAACTATCTCCCTCATAAACTTCTTTGTTAGATTTGAAATTACCTGTAGGCTCCAATCATCACGGCTGGCTGCACCATACTAAATTTTTTTGATAATATTTTTAAAGACAAGTGAAATAGAGAACAAGTACAAAACCATGAAACTATGAAAATAAATATTTGTATTAACTTTTAACTTGAATGTCTGCCCATTAGCAAAATAAAAATTATTAAAATTTAGCATATCAATACATTTAGTAGCAAAAGGAAAGCATTGGATGTTTTCTAACATGTAAAAGTAAATTAAGTTGGTTTCTGGTTCACAATAAACAAAAGGTCGTGGTTCACACCTTGCTTTTGGAACATAAACAAGTGCTTAGTAATCAGGTAAGCATAGGATAAGTATGTAAACTGGTTAGTGGGTCAATGCAACACTGAAAGAAAACATGGAAATTACCTTGCACAACTAATATATACTGAATTAACTTTGAGCAAAGATTTTCAGAATTAACATGGAAATAAGGACAAAAGTGTTAAAAATGACTGAAAATATTGGGTATTTAAATGTAGAACAGTGAAACTATTCTGTAAGTCTTGTTTGTGCTGATGTTCTGGTAGGAGTAAATAACTTGTTTGTTAACCCTGGACCTCCAAATACTATTATCAAGTACTACTGCACCCATCCTGTTCTAGTTCTCACAATTTAGATTTCTTTTTAATAATAAAATAGCTGATTACTGCACTGAAAAAGTGAAATGAAATGAAATTAAACTGAAAATGAATTTAAAACTAAATTATAACAGGTGAAAGTTACAAAGCTTCAATATAAAGAGTCAGTATAGGGAATTTCTTCTCTTAGCAGCCCACAGATGAAGATGTAGAACATTCAGCTCTTCCTGCACCATGTTTGCCTGAAAAATGCCCAGTTTCCACCTTGATTATAATGTGACTGACTCTCTGAACTTGTAAGCTAACCCAAATTAAATGGTATCCTTATATGAGTTCTCTCTGTCATGGTGTCAGCAGTAAAACTCTAACTAAGACAATAGTCTAATCTTTTCATAGGTCTTGAATTTTCACCTAAAGCAATATGACAGGTGAAGATCAAGAAGGATACAATTTAGAAAGTAAGAAGACAAATTATCTCTAGTATCTCCCCTTCCCAGGGTGAAGGTGGGGAAAGGAGGTGGGACAAATAGGTAAGAGGTGGTACATGGAGAGAACACAGATAGAAACACTTGTAATTGGAGGACATTTTGGGCTGAGCTTCGTGGAAAGCTGGTGCCATAGAAAACTTCTTGGAATCTACAATAGTGAGCCTAATAAGGATTTGTAGTTCTGGAGGGTGCTGAATCTCCACTGGACATCTTTTGCAGCAATGTAAAGCTTATAGTGTAGGGACTGGATTACACTTAGTTGAGATGTTGACTGAGGAGGTCTCATGGAAATCTTTAAGTAACCTTGGATGGTGATAGGACAAGGGATCACTTTCTGAAAACTGGCAGATGAGTTGCATTTTCAAGGACAATATACACCTGACTTATTGAAATGAGAGGCCTACAGTAGAGTCAAACACAGCTGCACATACCCCCCAAAAGAAATGATTCCTGATCATTTTCTGCTTTACTCATGTATGTGTGCCTGTCCAGTCATCAATAGAAATGCTTCTTCTAGCAAAGGATGGTAGTTGGTACATAAAGCCACAGCCGGAGTCTAAATTGGAGGACTCTATTATGTCTCTCCTCTTCACAGCTGAGGGAACACTGTTGCAGTTGGGAAGGAATGATTACTGGAGTCAGAGAACAAGTAGAAAAACATGGCACACAGACCCAAATAAGTAGGGCTCATGTGGAATATGAGAGAGGACTGAAATCAGGGGGTCAGCATATTTCAACACCAGGTTCTCTCACATTTATGGCTAGTAGTTTGGTGTTTGGGAGGCTCATAATAGTGGAAGTGGGTGTATCCTTGATTCCTTTGCCTGTTATTGGGACTTTTTCCATTTTAATTTGATTTTCTTGTCCAACCTTGATAGGAGTGCTTTTGTCTTGTCTTAATAAACCTTGTTTCTTTATGGTTGGTTGTCTCTTGGAGGCTGGGTCTTTTCAGAAGAGAAATGGAGCAGGAGTAGACAGGAGAAGGAAAGGAAGAGAGAGTGGAGACTGTAGTCAGAATATGTTATTTGAGATTGAAATCTATTTTTTAAAAAATATAAGAATATTATTATATGCAGATGACATGAACATATACATAAGTGACGCTAAAATTCTACCAGGGAATCCCTACTTTCATTTTCAGCTCATCAGCAAAGTGACCACATAAAATAACTCAAAAATAGAAGGGCTACTAATTTTGAGTCTGGGTAATTTTTCTTCCTATTGTGTAGTCATGTTAAAGTTCAATTTGAAAGTTTGACTTAATCTTATTGTATTGTAGTCTGTCGTGTAAGGTTCTTATCTCTTAGAAACTTATTCTTTTTATGTTTTTATTAGATTTTTTTATTTACATTTCAGATGTTTCCCCTCTGGTTTCCCCTCTGTAAACACCTTATCTCATCCTCTGTTATTGTAAAATAAGTCTAATTAATATTGCCATTACAAAACTCAGAAAAAAAGTTACTCAAAACATGAAAGATACAACTCCCATGACATCTATGCAATTCTCCTTCTGAGTATACATATAAAACAAATTAAATCAACATGTCAAAAACAATATGTATTTTCATGTAGCATTATACACTATGGTCAGGGAAATAAAATAAATACCTACTTAAATAAATAAAGCAAAAATGTGAAAAGCATATTCAAAGGGAAATTAATGATTCATAAGAAAGAATGAAATCCTATTATTTGTAATGGTCAATATTCAATTGTTCCATGTTTTTTGAAAGTTATTATGTCTTAAGGATTCAGTATTTCTTGACCCCACTGATCCATACAATAAAGAGTACTTGATCCCGTAGAATTTCAGTCAAGAGGACAATAATGGACACAGGAGAAATAATTCATAGACATTGGAAATGTTTGACCAGTTGAGTGTTGATACAGACAGCTAGAAGTTGTTATGTTTAGCTATCACATAGTATGGTTACTAAAATCAATTGTAACTAACTGCCTAAATCACAGTATTTGAAAAGATTTTTTTTTTTACACATTTTCAGTATGTGGCTATGGTACATTTATAAGAAGTTATGGTAAATTTTATTTTAAGGCTACAGGAGACATATAGCTATCAAAACAACATTTTATGCTACTAGTTTTTGTTATACTAATGAAACAGTTAATAAATATAACAAACACTCTTGAACTATCATGCCCTGTAATTAGTATAAATTCCTTAAACTTTAGATAGGTGGAACCAGGTTTTTTAATTAATAAAATTTCCCTTTTGGTCCTTGGCCAAGAAATAGAAAAAGAAGCGTGGTTGTATTCAAAATGAAATGTCAAAGCCTTTTCTCCAACTTATGCAATGCTGATTTTAGGTTGGGGCATTTTTTTTATCATAATGTAACACCAGTGTAAAAAGTTCTACGTACTTATTTATTGTATAGTGATTCTATTCAGCCCTGGCTTCTAAATGCTAGAACTGGTTGGGATCACAGGATGATGCTGATGTTTAAATCTCCATAAATACTTTTTTGTTTCTTACAAAACACACAAACAGGCAAAATCTCTAAGCAGGGAGAAATGTAATATCAGGCATGTGTCCAATCACCCCTTCTTCCCATAAATTTAAACGTGTGCTGACATCCATGCCTTTAAAGAAAGGACTACATGAGCATTAAAGCAACTGAATTGATAACAATGCAAGGATAAGAAGAAAGTAAGCCACTCAGAAGTTTCAGGAAGTATGTCTTTATGAATGATTTGTCTGTTGTATGATTTAGGATAATGACAGTGCTCCTGGCTACCCTGAAACCCCAGAATGATGCATTTCTCCCAGATGACAATAGCAATGACTTCTGCAAAGGACACAGTAGCTTCACACTGGAAAAATATCTCAGACATTTACTGTCTACTGAGATGTGAAAGGATGTGTTGAATAGGAAGGCTCTGTGGAGATGGTGCCACTTCATATTTGAAATTCCTTCAATTTCATACCATTGTCCTGGGGACAAGCTTATGTTTATTCCAAGTATCACTACCCTTATCTCATAGGCATTTCCTTGTTGTTGCTGCTTCTGTCAAAAGTATATTAAACATCTCCCAATACTTAGCAAATATATTTTCTGAATCTCAGGCTTTTAATTTATGCAGTTATAGCATTGTGCATGACACACCAATTTTTATCTCAGAATCTTAATAATCTATTTCTAAGAACAGTATTTTCCTCCTAATACTTTCTTTGTATTTTTATTAACTTGTATACAGTAACAGTAAGCAATACTGTTTTAGTGATAAACTAATTAGAATAAAGATTTTAAGTGAGTAATATTTTTCACATAATTGTATTTTTTTTCAAAATAATTGCAGTAACTGTTTAAGTAATAGTATGAATCTGAGGAAATTATCAGAACATAAACTTATGTATCCATATGCCCATTTGACCTCTTCACCATAGATTTAATGAAAAGGGCATTATGTGTATGTTTGTGTGTACAGATGTATGTATGTGTTTGTGTTTATGTATGTATGTATGTATGAGCTTTCACTTAAACTGTACTTTATTTTTAGGTAAATTGCAAGTAGAAAAATATCAATTTTAGCCAGGCGGTGGTGGCACAAGCCTTTACTCCCAGCACTTGGGAGGCAGAGGCAGGTGGGTTTCTGAGTTCAAGGCCAACCTGGTCTACAGAGTGAGTTCCAGGACAGCCAGGGCTACACAGAGAAACCCTGTCTTGAAAAAACAAAAAAAAAAACATCAATTTTAAATAGAAATACAAACTGCATACACAATTATTTAAACACTGATATAAATTATTTGATGTTGTAAATGACTGTGTTTCTATTCTATAGCAAAGGGATATTATAAATTCTTTATTTTTTCAGCAATTTATAGGTAAAAATTTTAATAATAAGAACTCAAAAGTAAAATTCATACATTCTTAGATAATATATTAGGCATTCTTCTATTGCATCTATTGCTGTGCTAAAACACAAGTCTTTCACAACAAAACAAGAATTGTTTATTGGAGGTTTGTAGTTCCAGAGAGATAAGAGTCCATCATGGCAGGCAATTGTGATAGCAGACTGCATACATGTCACCAGAAACAGCTGATAGCTCACATCTGAAACCATCATAACAAGAAATGTCCAGAGTCTTTTGTTAGATAAAATATTCCTTCCAGTGATATACTCCCTCCAGCAAGGGAACACATTCTTATAATCTCCAAAGAGTTAGTAACTGGGGATCAAGGACTAAAATGCCTGATAATTATAGGGACCATCTAGGTCCCCTAAATGGCAGGATGTAATCCCTCCCATTGCCATCTCTACTGT
The DNA here is from genome assembly GCF_947179515.1 of Apodemus sylvaticus. Taxonomy (NCBI): domain Eukaryota; kingdom Metazoa; phylum Chordata; class Mammalia; order Rodentia; family Muridae; genus Apodemus; species Apodemus sylvaticus. Next base: position 36,640,533 of record NC_067479.1, on the reverse strand, counting down.
TGGGCATTCTGAGAACTCACAGCCATTGTTTTCTGACTATATCTGATGATAGAATAGTTTCATATGCTGAGATTCAGAATTTTGAAGGTTTTAGATTTTTCAGCCAAGAATTATAATTCTTATATGATTTTCTCAAACATATTAATAATGAGAGATGCATCTGTTCAAACCTCTGTGAATAAATATTTTATATAAAATAATGTTAAAAATATGTGTAACATAGAAGAAGACACGTGACAATCAGACAAAACAGACATAAAACTATATAAATATACTCTCTTACTCTCTTGTTTCTCTCTCTCTTGCCTCTTGCCCTCTTGGGATCTCCTCTCTCCCCATTCCTTTCCACCCTCTCTCTTCATGGTCATGGCCACTCTCTACTTCTCTACACTCTCCTTTATTCTCCATTTCTCTGTCTCTACTACCCCTTAAGTCCCCTCCCCATGCCCTAAATAAACTCTATTCTATACTAAAAAAAATTTAATAGTACTACATGAATAGCTTTAGTTACAGTGTTGATTTTAGAATAAACTTGATCAAGAATATTAATCACAAGAAATACATTTGGAATGATTACACAAAATTTCAGATCATGATGTTGAATGATGGTTTTCTAAAATTCTTGACATCATTATTGCTTGGAAATCATTGTATGAGTAGCTGATATAAAATTAGAGTGCATTTTAGAGTTATTTAAAATAAAATGGAAGTGGAAATTAAGCTATTCAAACTGTCTTTATTATATTCCATTGGTTAATTTTCTGGGTTTTGTTTGTTTCTTTGTTTTGTTTTGTGCTTTTGCTTTCTTTCTATTTTTTTTAGTCAGATTTTCTCTTTATTATTTTATTTATTTGCATTTCAAATGTTGTCCCCCTTTCTTGTCCCCCCTTAACAGGTTCCCCCATCCCCATCCCCCCTCCTCTTTTTCTCTAAGAGGGTCCTCTGATGCCCACTTACCCACCCACTCTCACCTTTCCATCTATTATCTCTCTTCTCTGGGGCATCAAACTTACAGAGTACCACGTACTTCCCTTCCCACTGAGGCCAGACAAGCCAGTCCTCTGCTACATATGTATCTGGCAACACAGAGTAGCCCATGTAGGCTCTTTGGTTGATGACATCATCCCTGGGAGCTCTGAGTGGACTAGTTAGTTTATATTGTTGTTCTTCCTATAACTTGTGCAGTCCTTCCCCTAATTCTTCCATAAGGTCTCTGGGTTCATTCCAATAGTTGGCTGTATCTTCATCTGTTTCAGTCAGGTGCTAGCAGAACCTCTCAGAGCATACCCATGCTAGGATCCTATCTGTAAGCTCCTCTTGGCATTAGCAATAGTGTTAGGGTTTGGTGTCTGCACATAGGATGAATCCAAAAAAATGTGGTATATTTACACAATGGAATACCACTTAACTATTAAAAAATGAGGACATCACAAATTTTGTAGGCAAATGGATGGAATTAGAAGATATTTTCCTGAGTGAGGTAATCCAGTACCAAAAGGACATATTTTATATACTCATTGATAAGTGGATTCTAACCAAAACGTTCAGAATATACATGACACAACTAACAGACCACATGAAGCTTAACAAATATGGCCCAAGAATAGATGTTTTTGTGTTTTTAACCTACAATTTTGTTATCTTGGCCACTAGTGATGACTTAATCTAAGGCTGGAAATGACTTTTCTAAACACTATAACACTAGATAGTTCCTGGAGAAATAATGTTTGTCAAGCATTATGGCTTCTTCATACCTATAAAAGAAATAGCCAGAGTTTATATGCTTTTTTTGTTTGTTTTTTTATCAGAATGATTGGTCTGTATCAGAGAAAATTAAAATCAGGAAGTTTAGGTGTGCCAGGATGTAACCCTCCATCACAAAATTGAATACTAGCCTCCTGACACACATGGGGTATATGTTTACTACGAAACTATGGCATAGAAAACTATAACCAACAGAAGAAACTCTCAAAGTCAAGATAAGAATTACATAAAATTCTTAGGAGATCAATTGAAAAGTATATGTGAGTAACTCAATACCAGCTACTCATACAATAAAATTCACAAATTAGAAATTACTTCATTGGTGAGTGATATCTGTTGAGAAATTGTCGTAAGAGAGGCTTCAAACAGCAACTGATGAAAACAGATGTAGAGACCCATAGCTAATCATAAAGTGGAGTTCAGGGAATCCTGTGGACGAGGGGAAGCACAGGAGTCAAGGACACTGAAGAAAATCAACAGAATCAGTCACCCTGCATTCATAGTGGCTCATAGAGACTGAAATGTTAACCAGGAAGCCTGCGTGGTACTAACGTAGGACCTTTTTTGCATACATGGTATAGTTGTGTACCTTGGTCTTCCTGTGGGTCTCCTCATGATGTGAGCTTGTGCTCTCTCTGACTCTTTTGCTGGATTTTCTGTCATTTTTCCTCATACTGGGTTGCCTTATTCAGCCCTTAATATAAGGGGAGGTACCTGCTTTTACCCAAACTTGACATGTCATGTTTGGTTGATACCCATGGGTGTCAACCCATGGACAAAAAAGCAGGATGAGTGGATGGCTGGGCAGAGGGAAGTTGAGAGGAAAGAAGGGGAGGAAAACTTCAGTTAGGATGTAAAAACAAAAGAAAAAAGAGGAAATTTAAAGTTATCATTTAGAGATTAAAAAAATAGAGCTATCATGAGCCTACATTCCAGTCGACATCTTTTAAATGTGACTCAAAGTCCAGGACCCATCATTGTGTGAAAAGATAAACAATAATGGACCTAGAGGAAAACAGTAACTGAAAAAAAGCATACAAATACAAACATCAATGTTGTCCACCATGTTATTATTATAATCTGACAACATGTTTAAAACCCAGAATCTGTAGAAAATGAGAGCCACAGGCTGTCATTTATCACCCCCCCCCCTTTTCTTTACTGGTTTTGTTAATTTGGATAGTCTATCTCTTGCAGTTAATTTAAATGAGGGGTTCATATCCTGTTGTTTTTCTCAGAAAATCAAATATTTGTCTCATTGATTCTTTATATTGTCATCTCAGTTGGTGTTTTATTGATTCCAGTCATCTGTTTGATTATTTCCTACTTTCTGGTCCTATTGGGAAAGCTTTCTCTTTTTGTCCTAGAGCTTCTATTTTTGCTGTTCAGTTGTTAATATTGAATCTCACCATTTTGGAGATGTTACATTTAATTGAATTCTAGAAAATCTTTTACTTCTTTCTTTATTTCGGCTTTGACCTAGAAGTCTTACAGTAGACAATTTTTCAGTTTCTGTGTGCTTGTAGGCATTCTGTTGTTCCTGTTGCTGAAATCCCATTTTAATCTGTGATGATCTTATAAGATGCAGTGCTTATTTTAATTTTCTTCTATTTGTTGAGACATACTTTGTGACTTATCACATGATTCACTTTGGAGAAAGTTCCATGAGTTTCTGATAAGCAGGTATTTTTTTGGCCTTTGAGCAAAATACTCTGTAGATATCTTTTACATCCATTTGGTTCATAAAGTCTAGTAGCTTAATATTCCTCTGTTCACTTTCTGTCTGGATGACATGCCAATTAGTGAGAGTGAGGTATTGAAGTCTGCCACTATCAATGTGTGAGTTGGTTATGATTTACACTTCAATTATGCTTCAATTCAAGGGCACAAATCTTTTGTCCTTGTGGTTAAGGCTTAGATGTAAATAAATTAAAAATTAGTTTGGTAGATTTCTCTGTTATGTGCATAATGTATTCTTCCCTGAGTCTTTTAAATAATTATTGGTGGGAACTTGCAAAGCTTGGAATGGGCTGAAGTGGGACAAAGTTTTGGTCACAGGTCTTGATCTCCTATATTTTAACTCTTTTTTTTTATGCCTTTGTGCTAAAACCTTGATTCTTTTTTTTTCTATATTCTTTGTTTACATTTCAAATGATTTCCCTTTTCCTGGTTTCCCCCTCCCCATAAGTCCCATAAGCCCTCTTCCCTCTGCCCATTCCCCAATCAAGCCCATCCTACTTCTCTGTCCCGGCGGCATTCCCCTACATTGCCTCATCAAGCCTTTCCAGGACCAGGACCATCTCCTTCCTACTTCTTGGGAATCATTTGATAATGTGAATTGTGTTTGGGTATTCAGAGCTTCTGGGCTAATATCCACTTATCAGTGACTGCATTCCATGTGTGTTTTTTTGTGGTTGGGTTACCTCACTTAGGATGATATTTTCCAGTTCCAACCATTTGCCTAAAATTTTCAAGAGTTCATTGTTTTTAATTGCTGAGTAAGATTCCATTGTGTAAATATACCACATTTTCTGTATCCATTTCTCCATTGAAGGACATCTGGGTTCTATCAACTCCAAGTGGATCAAGGACCTCCACATAAAACCAGACACATTGAAACTAAATAAAAGAAACTGGGGAAGAACATTGAGCACATGGGCACAGGGGAAAATTTCCTGAATAGAACACCAAAAGCTTATGCTCTAAGATCAAGAACTGACAAATAGGAACGCAAAAAATTATAAAGTTCTGTAAGACAAAAGACACTGTCAATCAGACAAAATGGCAACCAAAAAATTGGGAGGAGATCTTCACCAACCCTACAACTAACAGAGGGCTAATATCCAGTATATACAAAGAACTCAAGAAGTTAGATTCCAGAGATCCAAACAACCCTATTAAAAATGGGGTACAGAGCTAAACAAAGAATTTTTACCTAAAGAATTTCAAATGGCTGAGAAGCACCTTAAGAAATGTTCAACATCATTAGTCATTAGGGAAATGCAAATCAAAACAACCCTGAGATTTCACCTAACACCAGTCAGAATGTCTAAGATTAAAAACTCAGGAGACAGCAGGTGTTGGAACACTCCTTCACTGCTTTTGGGATTGCAAGCTGCTGCAACCACTCTGGAAATTAACCAACTCCACAAGTTCTTGTGTATGTTTTCATACAACACATATCCCTACATATGTACATATAAATAAACATATATATATATATATATATATATATATATATAAACATATATACATTTGGATGGATGGATAGATGGATTGATGGATGGATGGTGCATTTTGGTAGATTCATTTTCCTTCTATTTCTGTTATGTTAGGGTTTTTATTACTTTTTTTATTCTTATACTGGGGTTTTTACATAGTATCTAAGATTTTCTATCCAGAAATGTTTTGTATCCAGAATTTGTCGTATTTAACACTTCATTTGACTGATGTATATTTCTTCTACCATATTTTTTTCCTTAGATTTTCTCGTCCATCTCTTGTATTCTGTTGGCAGTGCTTATATCTGTAGTTTCTTTTCACTTACCTCCATTTTTCTATTTCTAGAATTCCCTCATTTTGTGGTTTATTTATTGTTTTTATTTCTATTTTCAGGTATTATATAATTTATTCATTTCTCTATGTGATGGTAATGAAATGGGTAGCATTGGATGTAAATAAATCATTGTACATTGGAAGGTTGTAGCTGGGTTAAAGTTTTAAAAATGTTTAGTTAACCTTTAAAAATGAACTCAGTGCCAGAATACAGAAAATTCTCAGGATTACTTTGTCCCTTGCTAATAAATAGTAAATGGTATCAGTAACTCTGGAAATAAATTATCAGTATATGTTTCTATTACCTCAGATACATGCTCTTTCCAATTAAGATATTAGCCATATGTATGAAAACAATAATGAGGTACTACATATCTAGAGTGGTAAGAACCATGTGCACGTAGTGAAACGAAAGGAATGAGATTCAGCAAACAGAAAATGACTGCTCATGCCCAACCTTCTCATTTAGTCATCTTCTACTCTCCTGAAAAAAAGTTTTATCCTCCCAAAGAATATTATTTTCAGAGAATTTTTCCTCATGGCATAAACAAGTGAGAATATAATTTCAAAATTAAATTGGTTGTTATATAATACTTGCATGTTTTACACAGATATGCACTGAAAGTCATCTATTATATTATGATTAAATTGGGATCTGGAGAGATTTGAATATCAAATTGACTACAAGCACAATCTTTCAAGTACATGTATATTTAGGTAATTGAGTTTTGAACTTACTGAAAAGCATCATGCTCATTTATATTCATAATCAGTAGACTAACATGAAGAAAATGTGTTTTTGAAGATGCTATACAAAAAGTTGGGTTTGTAACCAATAGAATTTTTTTAATCATAATTCTATTTTAACTGTAATCTGATGATAAATTATAACCTTAATTAGTCAGAAGGAGATGCCAGTTTTGAAGCATAAAGGGCACCTTTTACTTCTCTCATAGCATGGTAGAAAATGAAGGGTACACATATCCTTGGCATTTTTCTCTTAAGTTCACTAATCCTTTTCACAAGTTCTCTGCCCTCATATTATCATCAGTTCCACATGACAATATGATTATTACAATAGTGATTAGATTTAAGACTAAGAGTTTGGAATGTCACACTTATCAAGATCACAACTCTCTGCTGATTTTCACCAGAGCAAAAAATAAGTCAGGGAGCATTCAGGATTCATTTTCCCCCTGATCAGTAGCTATTCGTGCTATCATATGCCTGACTGTTTACCTCTGAAAAGATTTAGTATAATAAAAGAACAGGTAGTAGTAGTAGTAGTAGTAGTAGTAGTAGTAGTAGTAGTAGTTGTGTTTATGTGTGTGTGTGTGTGTGTGTGTGTGTGTGCGTGTACATGTGTGTGTGTCTGGTCTATGTCTGTGTCTATGTGTCTGTGTAGTTTTCTGGTCAGAATATGTGGTGAAATTTAAATAATGGGAAACATGAACTCAGTCCTTCTATTGAATTAGTTAGCATACGAAGAACAAATTTTAGTCCAGTCTTGTCTCTTAAGCCCCTACTATAAATATAAATGAGCTTGACTTGCCTTAGGTTGATACCTATTACAAATAACGCAAACCTTTGAAATATGGTATTAGTAGTTATTTGAAAACCAAACATTCTACATACCAGCTTTATTTATAAAGTTAGCACCATTACTGAAGGGCATGCCATTAGAAAAACATATTAAAATTATGATGCAAATGTATCTTGAAATTGCCTGAATTATCCACACTCCCCCAAAGTGATATTTTTTTCCTACACAATCATTTTCTCCAACAGGTATAGTGCTAAAATGTAATCCTGTTAAAGAAATATCAGTTTTAGAACTCAAATTTATAAATATTATTTTAAAATGTTTAATAAGGATAGCAACCATGAATTACAATACATTTGCTCATTTGTTTGTCTTGACCCCAAGTGGTAACTTGTGGCCTGACCCTATTGGAATCCCAAGATTCTGAATAAAACTTTGCAGATTTCAGTGCTCACTAAAATACATTAACTATATTTCTTCTTTAGATACCCATACTTTTCAACTACTTTATGTATCTTGTTCATTTGTATCTGTCCAGATGGACTGAAAAAAATATAACTGATAACGTGTATATACAGAGAACACTTGCCTTGTAATTGCTTGAGAGATAGTTCTTTCTTAAATTTTTCTGTGCAGAAAACAGGGATATGAATTCTATATGGACTGAAACTTAAATTTTGAAGTTTTCTTTAACTGGGTTCTCAAATTGTAATGCAGTACACTCACAACAAACTGAAGATTAGCTTCATGGCTCAACAGTCAATGGAGCTAAAAGAATATGGAAGGATTTGATGGTCTGGATATATATTTTAAAATGATAGTTGTATGATATTTTTTGGCTGTTGGCAAGCATCAATATAACAAGAAAACCAGAAATATCTTAAATGCTAAATAATTTAAGATTTGGATTACAGGGCAATACAGAATATTGAAAAATTTCTGTTGAATTTTATGTCTGATTTTATAAAAACAAAATTGTATATTTATTTCTGTTTGGTTCTTTATTTCTTAATATATATCAGAAATGATTGCATGTATTTAAGACTGAATTAAACAGATCAACTTATATTTACTAAACAACATAAACAAGAATGCAGACTTAAAATGATTCTTTCATGTATAACTTTAGGCATGATTCTGTTCCTTTGATGTCTTTGAAATTCTTTTTACCAATTTCAGGAGCTATGTTGATTTCTTTCTGTAAATATAGGCTTAAGAAAAATCAAAATTGAATTTGTTTCATAATATATATTGCCTAATTACACATGAAATTTTATAATGTGCTTCAAAAATTGTGGATGTATGTTTTAGCAATATGAATGACAGTGTTACCTTTTCATCAATATATATAGTGGAAATTGTGGAATACAAGAGTAACATAGGTATTCCATTATGATTTAATGTTTGATGGCAAGTTGTAAATTGTCATCAATTTAATTAAAATGTTTTGACTTAAAGAAATAAAATAATACTTTGGTTTAACCAACAAAATATAAGCATGTTAAATATTAATCATAGTACTATTTAATAAGAAACTTTTTTATATTTAATACTACATGTAAAATTTGAGTCAAGTATTTTAAATAACCACTTTTAGTAATCAACAGCTGTTATATCTTATCACCTGTGAACAGCTCATAACAATGAGGGTAATAGATCAATTAGACATTAAAGCATCAATTCCTTTCTGAAAGTTATGTGTGATAAGCACAATTTTAGGCTCATTTTGTCCTTTTTTCCTTCAGAAAAAATGGCATTTTTAAAATCAAAAATTTATAAATAATGTTGTTGGAGACAACATAAAAAAGATTCTGCTTATGTTATCATTTGGACTCAAGATTTTATTTTTTTAATGATATTTCTCTTTTGTGCAACACTTTGAAAATGATTCTGATCATGCTGTGATTGACATAGAATGATACACTTCAATTAATGCACATGGTGAAAAACACTCTAAATCAAGATAAATGAAAGCATTAAAAATTTATAGGAGTAGAGCTGAGTGAATGTGCCATAAATTTGTCAGGATTGTTCACAATGAGAATACAAAACATTCTGCAGAGACAAAAAGTAGCCACCAACAAAGAGGTACCTCATATTGATTAGGGATTCTAAGCTTTAAACTCTTGTCTGATTTACATCTCTTGACTCCTCATGAATATATGTTTCAGCTGTCTTCCTATGTGTGGTAGATCTTATCTAGAAACACTGATTTTTAACTTCAGGTAAATTACTTTTCCAATTATTAGTAAATACTTCCTTAAATACCCATGCTGATTTTTGAAAATTATGTGAAAAATCAGGAAAAATACGTTACAAAATCTGTTTAACTTTTTCCAGTAAGGAATTGGCCATTTTTTATTTATCAATTAAATATATTACCTATGGTCATTTGAATAATAGTGGTTCCTGTGGGCTCTTGTATTCGAATGCCTAGTTCACAGGGAGTAGTGCTATTTGAGAATTAGGTGAGGAGGTCTTGTTGGAGAATGTGGCTTTCTTGGAGGAAGTATATCACTGGAGGTGGACTTTGAGGTGTTAAAAGTCCATGACAGTCCTAAGAGTTCTCTGTCTATGGATGAAGATGTATCTCTTACATAGGACTCTTGGAAAATGTCTGTCATGCCTGCTACCATGTTTCCCTCCATGATGATAACAGGCTAAACTTCTGCAATTCTAAGCTCGTCCCAAAGTAAATATTTTCCTTTTTGTGAGGAGTCCCCATTGTGTTCCTTCTCAAAAATAGAATAGTGACTAAGACACTACCCTACAGTGTGAACCTAATTCTGTACATAAGGCATGCACATGGTTTGTCATTACTCACATCTAAGGACAGAACCAATAACACCCCACTACTGAAAATTGCATGTGTTTCGTCCTCTAAAAGTTCAGATGATTTTTCATTAATTGATTTTCTTCTTTTATTGAAACTGGACATTTTCTTATATAATATATCCTGATTAGAGTGTCCTCTCCCTCTCTTCTTCTCAGTTCCTCCCATTATTCTTTCCATCTGTGTGTTCTTTCCTTCTTTCTCTCCCACTGCCACCTCTCCCTTTCCTTTTCCCTCTTCCTTCCTCTCCCTCCCCACCCCCTCTCTGTCTCTCTGTCTTTGTATCTCTCTCACTAGAAAACAAACTGGCTACTCTTCAAACTATTCCACAAAATAGAAACAGAAGGAACACTACCCAATTCCTTCTACGAAGCCACAATTACGCTGATACCAAAGCCACACAAAGATCCAACAAAGAAAGAGAACTTCAGACCAATTTCCCTTATGAACATCGATGCAAAAATACTCAACAAAATTCTTGCCAACCGAATCCAAGAACACATCAAAACGATCATCCACCATGATCAAGTAGGCTTTATCCCGGGAATGCAGGGTTGGTTCAATATACGGAAATCCATCAATACAATCCACTACATAAACAAACTCAAAGAACAAAACCACATGGTCATTTCATTGGATGCTGAAAAAGCATTTGACAAAATTCAGCATCCTTTCATGCTTAAAGTCTTGGAGAGAACAGGAATTCAAGGCCCATACCTAAACATAGAAAAAGCAATATACAGCAAACCGGTAGCCAGCATCAAACTAAACGGAGAGAAACTTGAAGCAATCCCACTGAAATCAGGGACCAGACAAGGCTGCCCCCTTTCTCCTTATCTTTTCAATATTGTACTTGAGGTACTAGCTCGGGCAATTCGACAACATAAGGAGGTCAAAGGGATACAAATTGGAAAGGAGGAAGTCAAACTATCATTATTTGCAGACGACATGATCGTCTACCTAAGTGACCCAAAGAACTCCACTAGAGAGCTCCTACAGCTGATAAACAACTTCAGCAAAGTGGCAGGTTACAAAATCAACTCAAGCAAATCAGTGGCCTTCCTATACTCAAAGGATAAGCAGGCTGAGAAAGAAATTAGGGAAATGACCCCCTTCACAATAGCCACAAACAGTATAAAGTATCTTGGGGTGACTCTTACCAAACATGCGAAAGATCTGTATGGCAAGAACTTCAAGACTCTGAAGAAGGAAATGGAAGAAGACCTCAAAAAATGGGAAAACCTCCCATGCTCATGGATCGGTAGAATCAATATAGTTAAAATGGCCATTTTGCCTAAAGCACTATACAGATTCAATGCAATACCCATCAAAATCCCAACTCAATTCTTCACAGAGTTAGAAAGAGCAATTATCAAATTCATCTGGAACAACAAAAAACCCAGGATAGCTAAAACTATTCTCAGCAACAAAAGAAAATCTGGGGGAATCAGTATCCCTGACCTCAAGCAATACTACAGAGCAATAGTGTTAAAAACTGCATGGTATTGGTACAGTGACAGGCAGGAGGATCAATGGAACAGGATTGAAGATCCAGAAATGAACCCACACACCTATGGCCACTTGATCCTCGACAAAGAGGCTGAAAACATCCAATGGAAAAAAGATAGCCTTTTCAACAAATGGTGCTGGTTCAACTGGAGGTCAGCATGCAGAAGAATGCGAATTGATCCATCCTTGTCTCCTTGTACTAAGCTCAAATCCAAATGGATCAAGGACCTCCACATAAAGCCAGACACTCTGAAGCTAATAGAAAAGAAACTGGGGAAGACCCTTGAGGACATCGGTACAGGGAGAAAGTTTCTGAACAGAACACCAATAGCGTATGCTCTAAGAGCAAGAATTGACAAATGGGACCTCATAAGGTTACAGAGTTTCTGTAAGGCAAAGGACACCATCAAGAGGACAGATCGGCAACCAACAAATTGGGAAAAGATCTTCACCAATCCTACATCAGATAGAGGGCTAATATCCAATATATATAAAGAACTCAAGAAGTTAGACTCCAGAAAACCGAACAACCCTATTAAAAAATGGGGTACAGAGTTAAACAAAGAATTCTCACCTGAAGAACTTCGGATGGCGGAGAAGCATCTTAAAAAATGCTCCACTTCATTAGTCATTAGGGAAATGCAAATCAAAACAACCCTAAGATTTCATCTTACACCAGTCAGAATGGCTAAGATTAAAAATTCAGGAGACAGCAGGTGTTGGAGAGGGTGCAGAGAAAGAGGAACACTCCTCCACTGCTGGTGGGGTTGCAAATTGGTACAACCACTCTGGAAAGCAGTCTGGCGGTTCCTCCGAAAACTGGGCACCTCACTTCCAGAAGATCCTGCTATACCACTCCTGGGCATATACCCAGAGGATTCCCCACCATGTAATAAGGATACATGCTCTACTATGTTCATAGCAGCCCTATTTATAATTGCCAGATGCTGGAAAGAACCCAGGTATCCCTCAACAGAAGAGTGGATACAAAAAATGTGGTATATCTACACAATGGAGTACTATTCAGCCATTAGAAACAATGAATTCATGAAATTCTTAGGCAAATGGATGGAGCTAGAGAACATCATACTAAGTGAGGTAACCCAGACTCAAAAGGTGAATCATGGTATGCACTCACTAATAAGTGGTTATTAACCTAGAAAACTGGAATACCCAAAACATAATCCACACATCAAATGAGATACAAGAAGAAAGCAGGAGTGGTCCCTGGTTCTGGAAAGACTCAGTGAAACAGTATTTGGCAAAACCAGAACGGGGAACTGGGAAGGGGTGGGAGGGAGGACAGGGGAAGAGAAGGGGGCTTACGGGACTTTCGGGGAGTGGGGGGGGGGCTAGAAAAGGGGAAATCATTTGAAATGTAAATAAATTATATCAAATAAAAAAAAAAGAAATCAAACTGGTGTCTAAGAGATAATAATAAACTAAACTAAAATAAAATAAAACATAATATAATTTGAAAACACTAACACCTATGGATTAGATAAAATAGAGGAAATATAGCTCAAAAAAAGGCACTATAAATAAAGATCCTACATTGAGAAATCTCAGAAAAACAAGCCACTAAACTAGGAGCCACTAAATTAGTGTGCAAGCAAATAATCTGGCACAAAGCCATGCAGGTCGTGTGCATGGTCACTCAGTTCCTGTTAATTCATGTGAGCTTATACCATGTTGATATACAGAGCCTTGTTTTCTTGGTCTGCTTCATCTCTTCTAAGTCCCTGCATATTGGTGTACTGTGGGTATCTGTATTTTCCCCCATCTATTCTTGAAGGAAGATTCTTGAATGACAGCTGTGCAAGCCACTGGATTATGAGTATATCAATATTAGGAGTCATTTTAGAGCTATGCTCTTTTTGTAGAAAGGTGTTATCAGGTTTAACCCTAGGATACTGTACTACATCTAGTCTCAGATTTTTCTTACCTATGTAGTATCAGGAATGTGTTTCATATCACAAAATGGACCTTTAGTCATATCAGACCTTGGTTGGTTACACTTACAAGTTGCTGACACCATTGATTAGCATATTTTGCATGAAGAACACCATTGTTAATCAGAAGGCATGTGGTAGGGTTGAAGTTGCCCTTACAGTAGTGTGCAGAATAGTTTCCAGTATTAAAGACACTAGAAGGTAGGGTCAACATCTAAATAAGGCCATTTCCCTGTTAAATGAGTGGTGAGGATCTCGTTTGCAGAAATGAGAGCATGCTACCAGTTTGTCAACAGCCGATTATCATCTTGACAATAGCCTTAGTTGTTTCTTTATTCTCATTGGACATTTAGCCAACAACTCAATTACATATAACATAATCCTACTTCGGGAAAAATCATTTATGACAAATCATAACTTCTTTTGTCTTAGACTCCACCATTATTTGGAAATTTCCATTAGATCACCTTCATATTTTAGGAGGTTCTATGTGCTACATTTCTGTACTACCATTCAAATGTCATTAATATTAACCATTAATCTTTCTCCATATTTATTCATTCTATCTCCTCTCTCCACTGCTTCCCTGTTTAACTCTCTGATTCCATGCCCTAACCATTCACAAATATGTATTCTGTTTCTCCTTTGTAACAGGATCCCTTTCCTATAAAAGCCCACTCTAGTCCCTTATTCTACACCTAACCTCTATGATTGCTACTTAGTTGTCATTGACTTAACAACTAATATCTTCATATAAACAGATACATACCATATTTCTCTTTATGGATATGAGCTACTACTTCACTTGCAATGATTTTTCCTAGTTCCATCCTAATTTGTGAATTATATGATTAGATTTATTGTGTTGACTGCACAATGCTTCCTTGGGAAATTTGACCGCATTTACTTTATCAGTGTTTTTTCTTAAGGGACATAGGTAGTTTCTTCCCCATTCCTGACTTATAATTAGAGCACTGATTGAATGGATGTTATTGCATAATTGTCTCTGTGATATTATGAAGTATCCTTTGGATATATGCCCCAAATAGATCTATTTGGATCTTGATTTAGATCATTTTCCATCTTTCTTAGGAGCCACCACACCACACAGATTTCTATAATGGCTGCACAAGTTTGCACTCTCACTAGCAATGAATGAGTATTCTCCTTATTCCACATTTTTGCTAGCAAGAGATGGCACCTGTTTTATTAATCATAGCCAATCTGACTAGTATAAGATGAAATATCAAATTGGCTTTGATTTTCTTTTCCCTATTAAACTAAGCTGTTGAAAATGTATTTAATTGTTTCTCAACCATTTAAATTTCTTCTTTTGAGAATTCGCTGTTTAGATCTGTATTCCATCTTCAATTAGGTAATTTATTTTCTTGACTTTTTTTTAGTTCTTTATGTATTTTGAGTATTACTCCTTTACCAGAGGTGTATCTGGTAATAACTATTTTCTATTCTGTAGGCTGCTGCTTTCTCTGAAAGGTATTCCCTTTGCTATATAGAAGCTTGTAAATGTTATTTTATTCCACTTAAATAATTCTCATCTTGGAGGCTTATTGCTGAGTCTCCCTCACCCATTTTAGTATTTTTCTAAAATCTAGCTGATTGTTTCAACTCTATTCTGATTCACACTCTTCTCTAAGCTGACTGATTCAATCTTGGCTAATTGCTGAATTGCTTGATTTGAATTCAAATATACTCTGTCAATTGATTCTAATCTTTTGTTGTCTTCTTATTCCCTGCCTTCAAGTACCTCTGCTGACCTGCACTGAACTACATGAACTCATGAAGGAACTCAACTCCACTGTACTGCACTCACTGCACTGACTCCCAGATGACTCAAATTCCAAATCAACTCCACTCAACTAAACTGACTGACTCACTCTGCTCTGCTCTTAAATAGCTTGCCTCCTGAGAGTTGGGTATATCCTACCTCTGACTTGTTCTCTCAAATCTTTCTCTGATTTGTCAGGTTCTTTGTCCCTCAAATAGACATCATTGTCTGTGATTAAAGGTATACGCTAAGGAAATGTTGGCCTTTTAGTCAGATCACAAAATCTCTGAATGTGATCAAAGCAGCCATGTTGGTTTAAAATTTGTCTACAGTAGCTTCTTTAATTTTGTGAGGTCCTACTTATTAATTCTTGATCATATTATCTGCCCTAATAATGCACTCCTCAGAAAGTTATCTTTTTGTGTCAAAATTCCAAGTTATTCCCCATTTTCCTTTTTATCTGACTTAGTGGATATGTCTTTATATTGAGGTCTTTAATTCCTTTCTATTTCAGTTTACTAGAGGGTGATAAGTATGGATCTATTCCTATTCTACTGGTGACAGCAAGATCTCCACTTTGACCAGCACCCTTAGCTGAAGATACTGTCCTTTTACCAATGTGGATTTATGGCTTCCATATCTGGTATTTATGGGTGTGTAAATTATATCTGGGTCTCCAATTCCATTCCATTGACTAACATGTATATTTCCGTGTAATTTATTATGCTGTTTTTGCTACTTTTATTTCTGATAACTTGGAATCTGGGAAGGTGATAGCTGTAACAGATAGGTTTTTGTTTTTGTTGTAATTGTTTTGGGAACTGATTTTTATTTTATTGTTTTAGCAATTCTATTTTTGGGGGGAACAGTGTTTTTTTTTTTCCAGTGATTCCACATGAAGCTGAAAATTGTTCTTTGAAGATATGGGTATACCTTTTTTTTTGAAGATATGGGTATACTTTTCTTGGGTTTTGATGTGAAATATATTCAGTTTGTCTATTGATGTTGATTAGATGACAAGTATTACTATATTAATTTTCTGGCTCATTAGCACAGGAGTTCTTTCCTTTTTCAGTTATCTTCACTGAGTTTTACCTTGTATTCCCATAGCAGTTTTAAGAGCACCTTTCATATTGGAACATATAGGGACATCATGAGAATATGACCTATAGAATTTGGTGAAGATCATTTCGTTAGAATCAAGGTTGCCTTTCATGAAGTTATTACTACAGACTCTTTCCTTAATCCACACATCCCCCACACCAATTTCTTTCTTGCCATATAAACTTTCTTGTCCAACATATTATGATGACAATACCATTTTTCTCAGTATAATTCAAAGTACACCAGTTTCTAAGTTAATGAGACATACACACACACATATACAAGGACTTACAGCCTCCAAAACTATGAGATACACTAATGTATTTTCCTTACACAGTGTCATGAATCAGAGTTTATGTCATACCAAAAGAAAATAAAATGTCTTTTCATCTCATTCTGCCAAGTTCATAACACTGCAAAATGTTAGTTATAACATTTGTAATTTGCCTTAAATACTAAGACAGTTCTCATATTTCATATGATAAAATATTTAATAAAATACTGATAATCAATAATATTATTGGTGATTATCAATATCACAAAAATAATCATCAAATATTTAAATATAATTTTTAATCAATGTGATTAAAAATGTGGGATAATAAATTCATTTAGTGATTTATTATATGTGATAATCTAGTATACTAGCTAAAAGGGGGGAAAACACATAAAAGAGCAGATGTTTGTTTCCATGATCTGTCCATTGCTGAGAGTGGGATGTTGAAGTCTTCCACTATTATGGTGTGATGTGTAATGTGTAATTTGAGCTTTATTGAAGTGTTGTTTATGAATGTGGGTGCCCTTGTACTTGGAGCATTGATCTTCATCTAGGTAGATTTTTCCTTTGATGAGTATGAAGTGTTAGTCCATATCTTTTTAGATCAATTTAGTTGAAGGTCAATTTTATTTAATATTAGAATGGCTACTCCAGCTTGTTTCTTGGGGCCATTTGCTTGGAGAATATTTCCCAGCTTTTTACTCTAAGGTAGAATCTGTCTTTGTCACTGAGGTGCATTTCCTGTATGCAGCAAAATGCTGGGTCCTGCTTTTGTATCAAGTTTTCTAGTCCATGTCTTTTTATTGTGGGAATTGAGTCATTGATGTTAAGGAAAAGTGATTGTTGCTTTCTGTTATTTTTTTTTATAGGTTGAATTATGTTTGTGTGGCAATCTTCTTTTTGGTTTGTTCAAAGATTACTTTTTTTCTTTCTCTTGGGTGTAGTTTCCTTCATTATGCTGTTTTTTTTCCATCTATTATCCTTTGTAGGGCTGGATTTGTGGAAAGATACTGTGTAAATTTGCTTTTGTCATGGAATATCTTGGTTTCTCCATCTATCATAATTGAGAGTTTTGCTGGGTATAGTAGCCTGGGCTGACATTTGTGTTCTTTTAGGCTCTGTATGGCATCTGCTCAGGATCTTCTGGCATTTAGAGGCTCTGTTGAGAAGTCTATCAGAAAGTATATTTCTCATTGTTCTGCCTTAATATGTTACTTGATCTTTTTTCCATTGCTGCTTTTAATATTCTTTCTTTTTTGGTGCATTTGATGGTTTCATTATTATGTAATAGGATGCATTTCTTTTTTGGTCCAGTCCATGAGAATTTTGTAGGCTTCTTGTATGTTCATGGGCATCTCTTTCTTTAAGTTAGGGAAGTTTTCTTTTATAATTTTGTTAAAGATATTTACTGGCCCTTTAAGTTGGGAATCTTTGCTCTCTTCTATACTTATTATCTTTAGGTTTTGCCTTCTTATTGTGTCCTGGATTTTCTGGATGTTTTGAGTTAGGAGCTTTTTTTTTTTCTTTTTCTTTGTCTGTTGTGTCAATGTTTTCTATGGTATCTTCTGAACCTGATAGTCTGATAGCATGTGTGTCAGTATTCCTCAGAGACCAGTTCTCTTTGTGCAGGATTTGGATGTAGAGAGCTATATCACAGGCTTAACTCCAGGGCACTGATGGCAACTGGATGGATCCTGTCCCCAGGTACTCTGTGATTCACATGCCCTATGGTCTCTTCGTAGTTCCCTCTTTGGCCAGTTATTGGAGCAAAAGTATTAGTCTTACCTGTGAACTTAGAAGTGACAGCATCTCTGGGATACTGGCTCTCTCTGGGCAGGATTTGGGTAAGGAGAGCTGTGGCAAGGCCTTATTTCCAGTACCCAGTCTATACTGCAAAGGAGGCCAGACCAAATATTTTAGTCTGACTTATGACATTGAAGTATTCAATAGCTAGATTCTAGAACCTATTGGCTCTAGTCTCATAGAATTCCTGTGGTGAGGAAGCATAACTAAGCTTTGCAAATACACTGCTTAGATTGGGCCCAGAATAGTTTTCCCTAACAATTGCTAGCCTTGGGGCTAAAAGCTTCTAGCCACTGTAATATCTAGTTTTCATATATGACTGATTCAGTCTTGTTTCTCCCAACATCTGCCTGAATTTCTCTGTTGATCTCATTTTAACTTTGGTATTCTCTCTCCTTCTTTCCTTGTCTTTGAGTAGCACCCCTCTCCCATTCTGCTCTTTTATTTCACTTCTATTTCCTGTCTAACCTCAAGAGAACTGGGGATATCCTGCTACTAACTCATTCTGATAAATCTTTCTCTGATTTGTCACTTTGCTCCTCAATTGGATGTTTGTTGAATATGACTGCTTTCTTCTACAAACTAACTTTATCTTCCTTGTTTGGGGTTAAATGTATATACTAAGTATGGATAAGCATTCTAGTCAGTTCAGGGGATGTCTGAATTCAGTCTGTATCACATAGACCTAAAAAGATTTTGGATGTGACTCCTAGCGAGAGGACCCAAGTTGCTGAAATAAAATTTCTTTATAATTTCTTATAAATCTCACATATATTATTTCAGGAACAAATCTATATTTGTTGGTTAACTGGTGTTAACAATTTTGTGCTGTTTTGAATGTAGGCTTGCATACCTTGTTTTGCATATAGTAATATAATAGCCTTCTTATTGGAGTGAACCTGTTTGGTAGTAATTTGAGACAAGAAAACCTAGAAGATGGAAGGAGAGGGCCCTGGTCCTGGAAAGGCTTGATGCAGCATTGTAGGGGAGTACCAGAACAGAGAAGTGGGGCGTGGTTGATTGGGGAAAGGGTGGAAGGAAGAGGGCTTATGGAGCTTATGGGGAAGGGGAAAACAGGAAAGGGAAAACCATTTCAAATGTAAACAAAGAATATAGAAAATAAAAAAAAGGGTCAAAAATAAGTAAAAGGAAACCAGATTAAAAAAGTAAAGGAAGAAGATTCCAAGTTTGACCCAAAAGTTTCCAAGGAATTAGGCAGGAGTTATTTTTAAGATACACACTTGCTAATAAGTGTATTGTCTGCAGAATTTGAAGTACACATTTATATAAATAAAAGCTCCAGTGACCAGTGTACTGGAAGCAATCAGATTACAGCAAAAGAAGTCCTCATGCAGGGATATGAACAAAGACATCTCTATGAATTAAGTAACTGTGAGAACAGAAAAGTGCATAGCTCAAATTCAGCTACTGTGTAAAGTGGATCCACCAATACTTCTAATGCAATTTGGTTAAAGTCAACTACAGGTCATTTCCATAGACATTCCCATCAGCTGTTAAACACAGAGAAGATCTGCACTCATTGAAGCTACAATATAATGACTAAAAGAGACATAATATATTGCAGTTTTGCAGTGACACTAATGCTAAGCAACAAGAAATGTGAAAAAAATTTTTTTTGATTTTTTGTTTTTGTTTTTGTTTCTTCAAGACATGGTTTCTCTGTGTAGTCCTGGCTGTCCTGGAACTCACTCTGTAGACCAGCCAGTCCTCAAACTCAGTAATCCACCTGCCTCTGCCTCCTAAGTGCTAGTATTAAAGGCATGCACCATCACTGTCCTGATGAAATGTGAATAATTAACCAAACAGATAATAGTTTTTAACAAGTAAATTGAAATGAAAAACTATTAATTATGTGACAAAGAATTAATAATAAACATTTTAAAATTAGATACAGGATAAGACATCTTGCCAAATTTAGGAAAACTATACATAGATAAAATAAGTTTACTAAAGAAGTACTGATCATACAAAATCAATCAATGTTTGCTACCAATCAAAAGCTAATGTCATATTATTAAATGTGTGAAAACTCCTAAAATTATTTGACAATGATCTAGTCATCCCATATGAACTTCTAAATTTTTATTTATAAATAATTCTTCAGGAACTCATCATCTATTCTCTTTGAGGGTACAGGAACAAACACAAGGACATCACTGAATATTAAATGCCTTTATTAATATAACAACTGGAGGAAACTGAAAGCCTAATATGGCTGTCTCCTAAGAGGCCCTGCCAGAGCCTTACAAATACAGAGATGGAAGCTTGCAGCCAACCATTGGACTAAACACAGGGTCCCAAATGGAGGAGTTAGAGAAAGGGCTGAAGAAGCTGAAGGGGTTTGCAACCCCATACCAACCAACCAGATATCTCAGAGCTCACAGGAACTAAACCACCAACCATAGAGTACACATGGAGGGACCCATGGCTCCAGCCACAAATGTAGCAGAGGAGCCTTGTTGGGCACCAATGGGAGGAGAGGCCCTTGGTCCTGGGAAGGCTTGATTCCCCAGTGTAGGGAAATGCCAGGGCAGGAAGGCAGGAGTGGGTTAGTGGTTGGGAGAGCACCCTCACAGAAGCATTGGGAGGGGGATGGGATAGGGATTTCCCAGAGGGGAACCAGGAAAGGGGATAACATTTGAAATAAAAATAAATAAAATAACCAATAAAATAATTTTTTTAAAGAGATGATTTTAGATAGATAAAGCTTTTCCCATTCTGTAGGCTAAAAAATTGTCCAAATAAATGTCATTTGTCATGAAGAAAACATCTGGGTTTCAGGAGGTTCCATTTATTAATTGGTAATATTAATTGTCATGCTAATTGTATTCCATACAGTATGTCATTTCCTGTGTAAAGCTTTTTTCCAAGTTTTCTTCTTTGACTTTTTATTGTTTCTGGCCTTATGTCTAGGTCTTTGTCTCATTCAGAGTTGAATCTTGTGCAGATTAGTCCATACTTACCACTTATCAATGTCGATATCTATTTGATTCTTCTTCAATACTGTTATTTTCCAATGTGTACTTTTGATAGCTTTAATAATAATCAGTTGTCCATAGGTGTGTGTATTTTTGTCTAGGTCTTCAATTTGAAGCCATTGAGCAATGTGCTTATTTTTATGCTAATAAAATATATTTTATTTAAACAAAAAAGAAAATTAAGGATAATATTTATGATTGATGTTCTGAAACAGTTTCCAAGGTATAGAAGAAGACATTTGGCTAAGATTTCCTTTGAATGGGTATATGTAGGTGGAAGAAATTGCCACACTATAATTTTAGCTATTGATTTTATTTCATGTAGAAGCAAATATATATTTGTTGATAGTTATGTCTTTGACTCTGTGTACCAGCATTTTACTTAATTATTTGGGAATGATGGCTTTGTGGTATATCTACACAATGGAGTACTATTCAGCCATTAGAAACAATGAATTCATGAAATTCTTAGGCAAATGGATGGAGCTAGAGAATATCATACTAAGTGAGGTAACCCAGACTCAAAAGGTGAATCATGGTATGCACTCACTAATAAGTGGATATTAACCTAGAAAACTGGAATACCCAAAACATAATCCACACATCAAATGAGGTACAAGAAGAAAGGAGGAGTGGCCCCTGGTTCTGGAAAGACTCAGTGAAACAGTATTCGGCAAAACCAGAACGGGGAAGTGGGAAGGGGTGGGTGGGAGGACAGGGGAAGAGAAGGGGGCTGATGGGATTTTCGGGGAGTGGGGGGGGGCTAGAAAAGGGAAATCATTTGAAATGTAAATAAATTATATCGAATAAAAAAAGAATTACTAAATTTTTGTAAGCACAAATTATCTTGCATTTAATGTAAGTATCTTGTTTCACTTACCTCTGTGGATGATGGCTGTATAGGTTGCTTAATTTTTATAAATTAAAATTTTATTCTAATTTGAGGATATTCAACTTTTAATATTTCTCCAACACTTAGAGACTAGGAAGCTTAAAGTATAGACTGACTTATGGTCTTATGTTAATATTTATGGATGCTCAAACTAAACTCAAAATTTCATCCGTGCTGGGACCTTCTTAGAGGCATGGAATGGAAATGAAAATTTTGCAATCTTTCACTTTGGCTGGCTACTAATTACTATGGCAGGAGCAAGACAAAGCCAAGACCATAAGCTCAGGACTTTGATTTTTTTTCTACAGCAGGTGGAGTCATTCTGGAGGTTAGGGTGGGAGGAAAGGCTGGCAGTGTGCAGTCATTGTAGTCCTGGCCTTATAGAGTTGTAGCCTGGCCTCATTCTAAGCTCTCTGATTCCTGTCTGCTGCAAGTTTCTGCTGAGATGGTACTAGCTGCCTCATATTCCTGCTTCTACTGCTCTAACTTGCATCTATTCTTCAATACAATTGATGGGATTATATTAACCTGTAAGCCAAAATGAGCCATTTCTCTCTTAATTTCTTACTTTGCTCCATCACTTTGTCACAGTGGTATAAAAAAGGGAGTAATTATTATTATGGAACTTTAAATAGTATCTCCTTTGTCAATGTTTCAACAGCTCTCTCTCTCTCTCTCTCTTTCTCTCTCTCTCTCTCTCTCTCTCTCTCTCTCTCTCTCTCTCTCTTTCTCTCTCTTCCTCTCTCCTTTCTTAGACAAGGACATCATCATCCACTGCAAAAATGTATTTTTCTGAAGCATCCTATTTTGTACTAATTTCAGCTCTAAAAGGAGCATTGCCTAAATATTGCCACATCCTGAAATAACTATGACTAGGATTTGAATATATAAATGTCATGTGGAAAATAAAGTTAGGGTAATTAAAGTATCTATTGTCTCCTAAAATTGGAATTTAGTTTTAGTGATAACATTTGATCTGATGCTTTAAAATGTACAATTTACTAACATGAACTTTACCCTTTCACATTTTGTTCTTAATTCATGTCACTCAATACATGATCATCTAGACTCATTCATGTTGCCAAAATGGCAGGACTTTTCTCTTTTTTTGTGGTGAAAATATAAATCTGTGCAGATGTTGGGAGAGTATTAAGTAGAATTAACATATTCTACTGTTGAGTATATATTCAAAGTAAATAAAAAGCAGTATGTTGAAAAGTAATGTGATTATCAGTTTGAACATAATAACTGAGAAGCAGAAGTGACTTAAGTATTAGATAAGGGATGATTAGGAGATAAAATATATGAATATTTATTCATGAACTGTTGTTATCTAAAATTAAAAATTTCTGTTTCAAGTTTTTGAAATAATTATGACCCTTTTGGACTAGGGTAGTTTATTTTAGGATATATTGACTATCTTTTGTAGACAGCACAATTTTAATGGGAGAAAGATAAGAAAATTTCTTCACAAAATGCAGCTTCTATCAGTTAGTTTTAATAACTTTAAAGAAAGTCAATCTTTTTTTATTTGTGAAATTTAATCTATATTTTGAGGTAATTATTGTATACCATGCTGAACAGAAATGACCTACATTTAATCCTCATCCATATTTTGATTGATCATTTCTTTCCAGTTTATATTTGGAAAAGAATCACCTTCCACACACTTCCTAAAAATGCCTTTCAAAACAGTTAACAGACTGATTGCTTTCGCTTGACTCGCTGAGATTTTGATGCCATTCATAGTAATAACTCTGGCTTCTGATAACCAGTTTTAAGATGAATCCCAGAGGCTGTCAAAGAGCATCAAGACTGCTTTTAACTTCAAATGAGGTGTCTAGAAAATGCCTGTCGAAGCATTCAGGCTGCCAGGCATGACTTTACTGCCAGGAGCTACCAAGACATCCATGAGAGAAAGACAGGGACACTTGTCATTCGTTTAGAAAAATTTCTGAGTACACATTTTATAGATAGAACATCTGAAAATGTGATGTATGGCTTATGTAATTTTTTAATATTTTAAAAATTATTTTTCTTCTATACTCACAAAATCTTAGTTTTCTAAAACAATTGATTATTTTATATAAATGCAACCTCTCTAAAAATTCTGTGAAATAAAAGTTTATCACTGATATAGAAGGTCACTACAACCAAGCTTTTATTGATATCTGTCTATAAACATTAACATTTTTCAAATGGCGAACTGGAGATGAACACTAATCTTGTTTTTAATTAAGGAAACATAAAACAAGTAAATTCCCGTTTAAGAAAGGGAAATTACTCTTTTTTAAATGGCATGGAATAAATATATTTCTTCAATTATTCCATAGTACATCTGGTAATTTGAATATTTTAAACATGATTAGATTAAATTAAAACATGGTAAGAATTTTAGTATCCCCAGCTCCTTAAATAATCTGAAGTAATGTTATCTAGAGCAATTACTAGCAGGATATCCAGTCTAGTAATGCTAGTCTTTCCTGCAACAATGGGTAATACAGACAATAGTTAAAGGAAAATCAGTTGTTAGTGGGTAAGTAAAAGTAACTCCATATTTGTTGATTGTCAAAATTAACAGGTTTTGATAAAACAACAAACGAGAAAAGATACTCACTTGGTATGATTATCTCTAATTGCATTCATTTTCCTGCAAAGGACATGAGTTAACTATTTATGGCAGAAAAATTCATTTTGAATTCTTATATTACATGTGCTCCATCTTGTGCTATTTGATACTGAATTTTTTTCTCCCACCATTTACCAAATTTGAATAATGCTGTGATAAAAAATTGTATGTAGCATAAAAGAGTCAGGTGATAGTCTCATACTTCAAGTTATATTATAGAATCATAGTAAACCACACATTAAAATATTTGCAACAAACAGATGATTAGCATAGAATAAACACTGATTCCTAAAATTCTGGTTTATATTTGCCAAAAAAGAGTACAATAAGGTTATGTACTTGACCAGCATCATTTGGTGCCTGGAATTATTTTGATAAATTGAGGAAAGGCTAGATTCAGGCAGAAAGGGACTTCATCATCTTGCATGCTACTCTGAGACAAATCACTGACTCTGACAAAGATATATTTCCTCATGGTTTGGCTATTCTCTTGTTTTTCTTTGCCAAACTAGTCACTGAAGAAATAACAATCATAACAGGGTAGATAAGTCTTTGCAAGTCTAGATAAATTACAAGTATTCCAATAGATCACATTTCAAAACTGCTAGTTATTATGTTCGAAGTTAAAGTTTCTAAAGGATAAAATGGTACTTCATAGAGAAAGATGATATTGACTCTGTGATATCTGTCTATATTTATTTGTATTGATTCTAAGAAGAGAATTTTCTTCAAGCCTAAAATGATTAATAATTATTTCATAAGGATTTATAAAACTTAAGTGTGCTATTTCCAAAGTATACAGTACTTTGGAAAATTATCATTGAATGCTAGGAATTCAGCAAATACTAAGGACTCAATCTTACTTCTCATGTAACATTTTGAAATCCTTGTTTACATTAAATTTCTTTTACATTTAACTTTGTATACAAACTAAGCATAAAAGCTTTTCTTTCAACCTAGAAAGCAAGAGCATTTTCATCACAGAACCTTTTACTCTTTTTAACTAGTTTCATGTAGAAAGTTCTTATAGACATGAATTATTTTAACTAATAACTACAAAGCATAGCTGTTCAAATGAAGTCACTATAAGTTTTACATCAGTTCATGAAATTAACTACAACTTCAAAAATTAGTTCACACTTGATAGTGTATAGACAGTATTATATAAAGGAGCAAAACATTTATTAAAAATAAAATTATTTTCCAAGTGTTTCAGTGGCCTTTTGATGCTATTTGTTTTGTTGTACTCTGATTTAGATCAGTTGAATACTATAGTAATTTTAGGGGAGTTCAACCAAAGCAAATTTACAGTAGAGAAATCTCATCTTATTTCTCTCCAACCCATCACTCATCTACCTTTTTTTTTCATTTGATTTGCTTTTTTCGAGACAGGGTTTCTCTGTATAGCCCTGGCTGTCCTGGAACTCACTCTGTAGACCAGGCTGGCCTCGAACTCAGAAACCCGCCTGCCTCTGCCTCCCAGAGTGCTGGGATTACAGGCGTGTGCCACCACCGCATGGCCACTCATCCACTTTAATACTCACCATCAATGTTTGCCTCCAAGTCTCTGAAAGCCTTCTTATGAGGTGCTATCCTGCATCACTGCATGCCTTCCGATTGGTACCATTCTGGCTCTTTGAAAAGAATGAAGCTGTGTTACTAAATGCACAGTGGGGAACCAAATAGCCATGTAGGTAGCTTTTCTTTTTAAAGTTGTCTGTCTGTTTATGGACTATCTGTGATTATTGTTTAAAAAATGCATCAGATTGTGTGGCCCTGGTTGAAACCTCCTCCTCCAGTTTAAATACTTCCAAATTCAATGGGATAAAGCAGCAAATTTCCGGCAGCGGCTTACAACGAATTAGGTAGTTGCTAATCTCCTTAGTTTCATATTCTTTCCAAGTCACTTCCAACTGTTTCACATCATTATGACACAATGTTGTTGTCAACTAAGTTCAAACTTGAAACTCAGCAATCGAGCTACATAATCCAAAGCTCAAAAAGTCTCATAGTGTATTAGGCAAGTTTCAATTTAATATTTTGCTGTGTTCATACCTAATCTCAGTAGCATGCTAATGATAAGCCATTGGATGAATTCATTTAGTACAAGTACCAAATGCATGTCTTTCAGTTCTTTCCAGTTCATTCCTTGGAGATTTTAAGATAGATTCTATGTCTTCCTGATACACTTTTAAAAATAATATTTTAACATGTTTTCCTCAAAATCATCATTTAATGATCAATTCAGATAGAATTCTCTGGAAAATATTTTTCACAAGGTAGGAAATATAAAGTTGCTTCTACATTTGTGCAACCATTATGAATATAAAATAATGTACTTTTGATAATTTAAAATAAAATTGAAAAAGTTTATTATTTTTGCTATATTTTAATAGAAGTATGTAAAACCATAAAGAGAAAGTGAGCATACATGTAGTTTTAATGAATATAATATATATTGCATATATACTTATATGAGTACATATGTAATATAAGCAAATATTATTTAATATATAAATAATATTGGCAGATGATTTTATTGCACAGTTAAGGTGATTAATTTTTTATATGTATCTCTGAGGTTATCTTATTTACAACTAGTCTGCCTTCAATGAACTTAAAGTATATATATATGTATATATATATATATATATATATAAGTATGTAATACTCTCTGTGAAAATACATATAATATGTTCTGTGATGTATTGTAGACATGCTTACATGTTGAAATCTTGCAATCTTGCTTAATCACCTTTCTAAGACACAGAACAGTGATTTACTCAATGATGCACAAATCAATCATATTCATTTTTATGATTCCTTCATATTTTCTTCCATTCCACATAATGCTACCTGCTAATATCAAATTATGTAAATATTCAGGCTCTCTTTGAGAACTGAGACACAAATATTATTTAATATATAAATAAATAATATAATAAATAAATAATAATATTTCATTAAATAATGAAGGTTAAAATCATTACAAAAAGAAAACAGATCAAAGTTGTCTTTTGGCAGGTTCCTAAGTTTTAGCAAAAGTAAAACTTGTAAAGGCAATGAGTGCATGCACAGAGGTCATTGAGGCCCTCGTGAAGCCTAAGGCAGTTAGGTTCCAGATTCTAAAGGGTCCTAGCCACAAACTAGGCTCTTTTGCTTTCCTTGCTCACCCCAAGCTTTGGAAGTAGATTAGAAGCTACGTGGCCAAGCATCATATGTTCTGCCAACCAAATCTGAGGTCCAGACCAAGACAAGTCTGCAAGTCAAGCTAAGGCCCAGGCTTCACCTCCATCTCAGGCTCCCAAAGGTGCTGTGACCCCAGTGAACGCCCCATGGAAAAGGCTCCTGCCAGTGTGAAGACAGATGGACTTGACACACCTACCTACACACAATTCACAGAAGACCTATGCTGTTTCTACAAATAAACTTGAAGCTAGATCATTTAAAATTAAAAAAAAAGAAAGAAAAAAAGAGAAACAACAATAAATAGTTCTAACTTTTCTTTTCACAAATATTTATGAATGTCATAAATAAATCCAACAAAATTAGCTCATGTAACTCTCATAACCTCTTAGGAGAAAAAACATCTCACATTCATCAGTTTAACTTATATTTTCAAAATTCAATATCAGATTTATAGAGAATTTCAAGAAAGTATATATAAAAATACACAAACATGTATATAGTAGATGCAGAAAGCAAACACAAAACATTAATGTGTGCTATATTTTTATTTATAAATTCAGTGACAGTCGCTACATTTGTCCTAAGCAATGTTAATTATTTTTAATTTAGCAATTTGCATATGTGATGATAATGGAAATAATCAGATTACTTTCTTTTTTATTTTTTTTCTTTTTTCTTTTTTTTTATTCGATATTCTTTATTTACATTTCAAATGATTTCCCCTTTTCTGGGTCCCTACTCCCCACAAGTCCCATAAGCCCTCTTCCCTCCCCCTGTTCCTCCATCTACTCCTTCCCACTTCCCTGTTCTGGTATTCCCCTATACTGTTGCAGTGAGTCTTTCTAGAACCAGGGGCCACTCCTCCGCTCTTTTTGGACATCATTTAATATGTGGATTATTTCTTGGGTATTCCAAGTTTCTTATCAGTGAGTGCATACCATGATTGGTCTCTTGAGATTGGGTTACCTCACTTAGTATGATGTTCTCCAGCTCCATCATTTGTCTAAGAATTTCATGAATTCATTGTTTCTAATGGCTGAATAGTACTCCATTGTGTAAATATACCACATTTTTTGTATCCATTCCTCCGTTGAGGGACACATGGGTTATTTCCAACTTCTGGCTACTACAAATAGGGCTGCTATGAACATAGTGGAGCATGTGTTCTAATTGCATGCTGAGGAATCCTCTGGGTATATGCCCGGGAGTGGTATAGCAGGGTCCTCCGGAAGTGTCATGCCAAGTTTTCTGAGGAACCTCCAGACTGATTTCCAAAGTGGTTGTACCATCTTACAATCCCAAAAGCAGTGGAGGAGTGTTCCTCTTTCTCCACATCCTTGGCAGCACCTGCTGTCTCCTGAGTTTTTGACCTTAGCCATTCTGACTGGTGTGAGGTGAAATCTCAGGGTTGTTTTGATTTGCATTTCCCTAATGATTAATGATGTTGAACATTTCTTAAGGTGTTTCTGACCAAAAAGAGCACAGGACCAGATGTTTCAGTTCAGAATTCTATCAGACCTTCAAAGAAGACTTAACACCAATACTCTTCAAACTATTCCAACAAATAGAAACAGACTGAACACTACCCAACTCCTTATACAAAGCCACAATTATGCTAATACAAAAACCACACAAAGATCAAACTAAGAAAGAGAATTTCAGGCCAATTTCCCTTATGAATATCGATGCAAAAATACTCAATAAAATTCTTGCCCACCGAATCCAAGAACACATCAAAATGATCATCCACCATGATCAAGTAGTCTTCATCCCAGGGATGCAGTGATGGTTCAATATAAGGAAATACATAAATGCTATCCACTACAGATTACTTTCAAAGTATGAATTCAAACATATTTATTTTTGAGAAATATTCTAAAATCATAATAACAAAGAAAACAATAAGCACAGTGATTAGTAAAATAGACACATTTTATGTAGTTGCAGAAAAAAGTTAGGTGTAGGGAATTTGGAAATAAATATGAAAAATTATAAAAGAAATATGTTATTAAGTAATTTTCTTTTGCTACTACTAAATATAGATTAGTGTTCATTGAGAAAAACAGGGCCAACTTGAAAATTGTAGGAATATTTAATAACACAACAATTGATATCTATTTTCCTACTCCATTTGGCATACAGAATAAAATAAAATAAAATAATCAACTTTTAAAAATAGAGATTAATTTCCCTATGTGGGGACATTGGAGCGTGTGAGATTTGTGTAGCTAAGAATACAGATCCCAAAAATCATTATTAAATTGAAAATTAATATTTTCATATAATATATTCTCCCTCCCACACTTCCTCCCTGATCATCCAACCTCTCAACTCCCGAAATTCAAATCCTTTACAGCCATCTGAAATGAACAGAAATCCTGTATATAATAAGTAATATAAGTAATAATATTAATGAATATCAAATAAAATAAAAGCAAGCAAACATAAACACTACAGCAAAGAGGTCATAAAAAGAAAAAAGCACAAAGAACTTTTATAGATTCAATGATGTACACATTGCTGCACACAAAAATTTCCTAAAAGTAAAAATTGAAAACCCTTACAAATAAGAAAAAGACCTGCAGGGTAAGAAGCATAAAAATTGGAAAGTGCCTAAAAACATCCCAAAATAGCATTGCCTGTGTTTTGTCTTTGCCATCTGCTGCTGGGCATAGGGCCTGGCCTTAGACTGGCTTGTATGCCCAGTGGGGTTCTGGAAATATCCTTTTAATGAAGTTCAGAAATGAGGATTCACAGCTGTGTTCTCACATTATTCTACTCTCATGCAGTGGACAAAGTCATTTGGGCAGCTCTCTTTTATCATAGAGCTAAACGAAGTCATAGTCTTCTGGAACCATGTACTGAACAAAGCTCTAATGCACAATAATGCCATGTGTTAGAGTTTAAACATGCAAAGGAACATGCAGTTTCAAGATAATACTTATATTGGAATTTAGTTAAAAAAATCTGTTCTAATTATATTCGTAGGTCAGTGCTTTGCTCAGCCATCATCAGTAACATGTCCTTCTCCTGCAGCAGAAAACACATGTGTAGATCCACAGCAGCCAGACAGAGAAACTGCAGATCACTCAGCCCCACATCAGTTATCTCCATCAAATCTCTTCCCTCAGAGCTTTGGGGACCTCCTGGAAGAAGAGGCAAAAAAATGCATTAGCCAGAGGGATGGAAGGACACTAGGAATGCAATGGCCTGTAAATCAATCTAAGTAAAGCTTTTATGAACTCACCAAGACAGGAACAGAACACACAGGGCCCGCCCAGGTCTGCACAGCTCTGCAGTGTATAGATTATGGCTGCCATTTTGGTGTTTTTATGAGACACCTGAGTAAGCACATGAATGGTTCTCTGATGTTCGTGCATTCTCTTGGGTTATTTTCTTTCTAGTGTGTCCAGGGCAAGTTTGATCTGATAGATTTTGTTTTATCATAGTGTGGTTTATTTTATTATACTTAAAAAATGAATGAATAAAAATATAGCCATTACAATGTTCTACCTGCTGGGAGAGGAAAAGTCAAATTTTTTTTATTTATTTTTTCCCCAATGAAGTTTCATTGGATATATTTTAACTTTCCAGTATAGACCTCATGTTTAGGGGCAATTGACAAACATTTAATGGACTTCATAGGTTGTTGTTTTTGTTCGTTTTGCTCTGTTTTATGTATATGTTTTGATTATTCTTTACTTTTATTCTTTTTCTTGTCTTTTACTTGGTATTTCATGTAGTCTGTGATTTTAGGAAATTTTGTTCTTATATTGGGTTGCTATTTTTGGGTAGGTAAGGAGAGAAACTAGAAGGACTTGGGGGTGGCAAAGAATATGATCAAATGATAACTAAATTCAAGAATTGTTCTCACCCCCATAAAAATGAGCAAAGAGACATCTTGGTGGTGATGTTCCTAGATCAGTCAGCAACGTAGTTGGCAGGCCTTTGCTTTTCCTAGCTTGATGCCTGACTTTGTGGCCAAAGCTATTTTATGCTTATGACAAATAAAAATCAAACCAATCCAAACCAAATCAAATTAAACACAGGCAAAAGAGTGTAGGAGGAAGAAAACAGGCAGAAGCCTGCTTTGTGCCATGCCACGCAGCAGCCCAGGGCCAGGCAAGTAGACAATAGACCAGCCCTCTGGCACACAGCACAGGTGGGGATGTCACAGATATGCAGAGCCTTCCCTAACTTCTCACATCATAGTAAGGGAGGAGGATGACAGACAGAAACCTGTGGACTTCACAAACCTACCCTCAGGCACACAGCCTAGGCAGGCCTGTATTAGATACCTACTTGCCACCAGGCCAGACAGCAGACTCAGGATTGGAGTCACCGATGGGCAATTATGGGGTAGACAGACCTAAGAAAAAGAGAAGTGGGGCAGCTTGAGTACTATGAAGAGAGATGGAGTAGGACTCAATGATGGAGAGGAGGAGGCAGTTGTGAGTAGCTTCTTTGCGACCTGGAGGCTTAGTGAGGTTTCAGGTTGAGCTGCCACTGAGGGTTACATCTGGGTCTGTGGCAGGGGGCTGTGGTGTCGATGTCCATGGCTAATTTTACCACTGGAGAGCAAGAGGATGTCCCTAGTTAAGAGAGCCACTGGGGGAAACGTTAATGTGCTGGGTTTATGCAGAACTGTCCCCATCCCTCATTAGCTATGTGTCTCTTCACTAGCCAGTAGCAGCACTTGGGAGAATGATCTTGTGCCTCTCCAAGGCAGCACAGATTTGCCAGTGAGCTGATGACCAGGTGTGAGTGTGGGAGAGCTTACTCCATCAGGTGAGAAAGCTGCCCATGGACATGATCATGGGACAGGTAGCCCTACCCATCACCAGATGCAGCACTCTGAAGAGTGGGCCCTGCACTTTGCCTGGCTAACAGCAGAGCTAACCCTGGTGGTAGGGCAGGAGTATGGGAGAGCTGGCTCTGCCACCAGTCTCCCATAAAGTGTGCTGGATGTAGGGGTAATGCCTTCTTCTTCCTTACCGTTAGCTATCTGTGACTGTCCCTTCCCCCACAGCATTTAGCTGGACTTCTCAGCCCATCCTATTCAAGCTGTGACATTCATGGCCGGCAGCCTCCACCCTTCCCCTGGTGTTATCTCTGGCCCTTGTTCTGTTGGGAACAGTACAGCCACTTTCACTTTAACAACCAAGGCTGCCTCAGAGCAGTCTCACCTGGAGACCAGCAGAAACCTGCATGACTGAAAGCAGGCGACCCGCTGAGAAGAAGAACCAATGAATTCACGGCCATTTGGGGGGCAGGGTGGTTTTCTAAAGACTATATATATATTGGCTAAATAATAGTAAAGTCAGTCTCTATCGGCAACTGTCGTCTTGACTCATTTCTCTTTCGACCCCTTCCCGTTGATCCCCAGAATTCTCTTCCAGGTATCCAGTTCACATATGGCGGTGGGCAGCTACATCTGACAATTGGGAGAGGTGGCCCTGAGATTATGAATGGAGGTGAGGTGTCTCTGTCTCATGAATTGCATCACTGAAGATAGTGGGCCCTGCCTGTGCCTTGAGCAACACTGTAGAGCTGGCCCTGGTGGCAGGGTACAGGTTCTGGGTGTGAGAGAAAACTGGTCATGCCTCTCTTTTGCAATTATATGACTGGTGACCTCCACCTATAAGCAGCTTGGTACCTGAGTGTTGGGAGAGCTGGGGGTCGTGAGATGAGAGAGCTAGCCTGACACTCTAGCACTGCTCCAGCTAAGCCAGCCATCAGCAGGAGGCAGGGTCAACTCCACTGTGCTGCCTAGTTTTCTTTAAGGGGCTGGGCCAGCTGTCTCTGCCTTACATCTTCAGGACTGGCTCACCTGAGGCCTCACCAAAAGACTCAGTTCTGGTGTACTGTCCTGGCAAGTTGTAGGGCCACTATAACAGCTCTCCTGACTGTTATAGACAGTGAGGGGGATGCACAGGAATGCCTGTGATTGGACTGTTCCCACCTGTGTATTCATTCCAGTGGAAGGCAAAGAAAGGCTTGACTGTATTATTTTTCCCTATCATTATTGCCTTGAGACAAGGTCTCTCACCCAGTTGAAAATTTCTTTCTTTTCAGCTTGCTGGCCATCTAACCTCTGTGATCTATTTGTATTCTCTCTGCCTTAATGATGCAGATACTGATTTGTCAACTCTGCCAGTTTATGTTTATCCTGAGATTACTTTGCAACAGCACTTATAGACAAAGCACCCCAAGATCATGTACATACAGTACCACGATGTCTGAGCTGGCAGGCCAGACCCAAGATAACCCCTGCTCAGTGCCACATGGCACAGGCAAGGAATAGCACTTCCAAGAAGACACAAATACCCAGAGACCCTGGGTGCCAGTATAAGGAACAAATAAATGGTAGAGAAATTAAACAGAAAATGAAGCACAAGGATGTGTACACAATGAAATAAAAGTAGTGAGGAATAGCCTGATGGGAAAAGTCAGTGAAGCTATCTAATGCCATGGTGAGCTATAGGCCCATCCTGTCTAGGCCAATCGCCTGCAGCAGCAAGGCCTATTAGCACAAAAGTCCAGGAGAGTATCC
This sequence comes from Apodemus sylvaticus, assembly GCF_947179515.1. Classification (NCBI taxonomy): domain Eukaryota; kingdom Metazoa; phylum Chordata; class Mammalia; order Rodentia; family Muridae; genus Apodemus; species Apodemus sylvaticus. Next base: position 36,606,145 of record NC_067479.1, on the reverse strand, counting down.
TTGGTCAGTGCCACTACTTGGGGACATGTTGATTTCTGATGATGGTACAGAGATGGCCTCATCACTTGCTGGGTATCGTGGCTGGGTATCATTTCTTCAGGTTGGCCCAAGAAATAAGAGCAGAACAGATGGCCCTGCCCCCTTGCCAGCTATAGCATTCATGGTACTGGACTGAATATCTTGCTCAGGAAACACAGTAGAGCTGGCCCTGGTTGCAGGGGTTGCCGGTGATTCAGCCCCAAGAACGGTAGTACAGGATATCTGACACTACCAATCACCTGGCATGCTATGGTATGGGCAAAGGGGAGAAGCATTGCCTGCCCCTTGCCACCTATGACTGATGGAATACCTGGCCTACAGGTCATGAAATATGGCTCTGCGTCTCACCAGCTGCAGCACTAGGGAAAGCAGCCTTGTACCTCACCTGACCAGAGCAGCAAGATTGACCAGAGGTGTCTGGGGTACCTGTGATGTGGCACTGAGGGTGAGATCTGGACAACTGCCTCTGTCACTTGTCTGACATGGAGTAGAGCAGGAGGAATACCCTCCTCCTCAACCCCTTGCCACTTGTGTCATGCAAGAATGCTGGTTCCATTATCATGAAAGTGGGATTGCTGACCCTCCTCCTAATGGGCTAGAGAGGAGGCTCCTGCTAGGGGTATGGCTGAGCTAATCAGTATGCATGACTGTGGAAGAACTGGCTCTGCCCTTTGCTGGCTGCAGCATTGGATGTGCTACCAGGGCATTGCTGGAGAGTTCATCCTGGTGGTATGGCTATAGGTCATCTGGCTTGCTGAACAGCTTGGCTATCACTCAGGCCCAGATCCAGGGCTTTGAATTAGCCCATCCCAACATCTACACCATCCATGAACTGCTGGAGAAGGGACCATACCTAAAGAACCAAACCTGCTGAATCTCTCTAACAAAGGACAATAACAGGATATCAGAGAGGAGTTCTGGTGAAGGCCCATTATTGATAGTGTAACGAAAGCCATAAGCCTTGAAACGGATCACTGATTCATCATAAGGAATATTTCCAAATAAAGAATTATACAAATTTATACAAAAGGGTACACTGTGGGACACACAGTGAAACACCAACTTCCTATGAGATTTCTCTACTTTTTGGGTAGAAGTTGAAAGGGGAGAGAGCACTGTACAGAGGCACAGGGAGGTGAATAGATTAAGGTTCATGATCAGGAATTCACAAAAAATAAGATTGTAAAAAAAAGCATATATCATTCAACTACAGTTAAGACTTAAGAAACTTCACACTATGATCAATTTTCCAACTGCCTTGAAGCATTTATACTCTGTTGCAGTGAACATTTTATTACATTGTTTTCTATAGGTATATGCAAACATTATTTACATATGTTCAGTAAAATGATTGTGTGCCTGAGTAATCAAACCTCATCAATGTTTTCTAGTATATTTCAGTATTTGATGACAAAGACATCAAATTACTGATAGACAAATAACACACACATAAACGTGGATCATGTAAATAGTCACGTAATTTGAGGCATAATTTGCCTCTATATTCTGAAACTAGGTAAAAGCATTTATTCAAGGCAAATACGAAAACAAAATGCAAACTTTAAGTTAAAGTGAAGATTGTTCTCTTGACAGCATAACTATCTAATTCTGTGACATTGTCGCAAGGAAGAAGAAATGAGATAAAATTACACTTAAGATGTTTTGAAATATCTTCTTGGATGATCAGTTTTATTTTGTACAATATCTATATCAATCATAAATTTAAAAATGACTTGGAAATTGCATCATTTTTGTTCTTTATGAGAAACTACTACAATATACTTTGCATTACATTTCATATTTGTTTGTGAAATTAGACCCACTAATGGACTCAATATTTACAAATATTGCTTAATAGAACCCAATATTTTAAATTTTATTATGATTACTAAAACAAAATTTATTGCAGTAACTGGAAGTTTGGACTTGTTCTTTTGTAAAGCAAGCACATGTTTTATTTGTTTATTTATTTTATATTGAGATATATTTAAATTCTTTAATCTTTAAGAAACACACAGCCTTAAGGCTGCGTTTTGTGTTTCTTAAGGAAGTTGTTGGTACTGAATGAAAGCACTCTTAATTTTTGAACCATTTCTCCAGCCTCTTCTGCTCACATCTTTATCATTTTGCCCAGACTCTTATGCATTTTGTTTTAGTAATTTTAATTTATATTTTAGTTTATGTGTAAGTGTATCCATTTGCTTGTATACGTATTGGTGCACATGTTGCATGGATGGTCCCAAAAGAGAACCAGAAGACTGTCAAAACCCTTGCAGCTGGAGATATAGGCAGAAAAAGGTTTGCATGGGATCGATACCTTCTTGATAGCAGGCAGTATTTTTAATTATCGAGTCATCTGTTTAGTTCTTCTTTTTCTTTTTGCTGTTGTTTCCAATATTTTTTTAATTAACTCTGAAAATCTATGTCCCAAACATAAAAACACTCAAGTGTTTTAAAGCTTTTATTATTTTTTTAAAGCTTCCTATAACTATATCTTAAGTCACAAATTAACCTTCACACATTGATATTGGGAAACATCAATACCCCTGTATCACCAATGGACAGGTCATCCAGACAAAAACTTAATGGGAAAATTTGCCAGCTAACTGAGTTTATGAATCAAATGAATCTAATAGATATTTTCAGAATATTTTACTCAGAAAACTACTAAGAAAGTTCATAGTCATAATTGGTTTCATAAATAAATAAGAGAGACTTCATCATAGCAATTTAACAGCACATATAAAAGGTATAGAACAAAAAGAAGAAAGGACATCCAAGAGGAGTAGATGGCAACAAATAACCAAATTTGGAACTGAAATCAGTAAAAGAGAGCAATACAAAGAATGAGTAAAACACAGAGTTGGTTCTTTAAGGAAATCAACCAGAGAGGTAAAATATCGAAACAAACTAAAAGATGGAAAATAATATCTAAATTAATCAGAAATGAAAAGGCAAGCTTAAAACAGACATGGAGAAAACCTAGAGAAAAACAAGGACATATTCTTAAAAACCTGTACTCTACCTAACTTGGAAAATATAAAAAAGATGGAATTATTCTCTATAGGTACCACTTAACAAAGCAAAACTAAGATCAGATAACAAGTCAACTAGGCCCTATAGCACCTAAAGAATAGAAGCACTCATTAGAAGCTCTGAGCTCCCCCAAAATTAGCTCAGTTTTCTATTAAAAGATCAAAGATTAGTTAACACCAGTATTCATCAAAGTATTCTGCAAAATACAAACACAAAGCACATCGCCAACTGCATTTTAGGAGGCCATAGATACCCTGATACTGAAACCATATAAAAACTCAACAACAAAGAAAGAGAATTAAAACTCAATTTCTCTTATGAAAATATTTGTAAAAATAAACAATAAAACACTTGTAAACTGAATTCAAAAACATGTCAAAACCTCCTACATCATGATGAAGTAGGTTTCACCCAAGTGATTCAGTGATAGTTCAACATACAAAAATCAAAATGTTCATTCACCCTATAATATAATGAAAGAAATGCAAAAGCAATAACACAAAATATAAACAAGCCAATAGCAAATAGAAAACAACAAATCCATCATATCTCATTAGATGCCACCCACCATCTTCCCACCCCCCCAAAAAAAATTTACAAAAATTCTACAGTCATTCAAAATAAAAGTACTACAGATATTAGGAAAAAAGGAACATATCTAAGCATAATAAAGGCAAGTTATAGCAAGTTTATAGGCAGAATAAAATGTAATAAAAATAAACTTAAAAATTCTACTAAAATCAAGAGAATAAAGGTAGTCTACAATCTCTCTCTCTCTCTCATATATATATATATATATATATATATATATATATATATATATATTGACATTTTCTCTCTTCAGTATTTGAAAAATTTAGCCACAACAATAACAAAACTGAAGAAGACCATTGGTATCAAAACTGGAAATGAAGAATACAAAATATTATTTGAAATTTTTATATGATAGTATACATAAGTGACTCTAAAATTCTATAAGGACTCCTTTCAAGTTGATAAATATTTTCAATAAAGTGTCTGGATACCAGATCAGTATTACTACTACATACAAAGACAAATGACTTATGGATAAAGATAGAAATTAGGAACAGAAAAACCTTTATCAATAGCCTCAAATAATATATAGATTCATTGTAAATGCCGATACAATTTATTTACAGATTGTTAAATGAAAGCTCTCTACTTCCTATGAAAACGCAAAATCTTAAGATGTTTAAAACAATCCTGAAGCCTAAATAGACTGCTGAAGATATATCAGCATCCCTGATATCAATTTGTAGTACAGAGCTACAGAAAAAAATATCACAAGCTACTGAAGGAATATAAAGAAAAAAGACATGTTGTTCAATGTCATCAGATTGAAGATACAGAAATACAATCACAAAGCTATGGACATCTGATTTTGACAAATAAGCGAAAAACACACACTTGAAAAAAATAAAGAGTCTTTCACAAATAGTGCTGGTCATACTGGATGGCTGCCTATAGAAGCATGAAAATAGAGGAACACCCTCGACCACAGTGCACCATATCCAAGCACTGAATGAAGCCAGCTATATACCGAGCAGCCAACAAGTAGGAGAACCATCCAGGATCTAAAATCAGAAGTAGAAACAACTAAAAAATCTCAAAGGAAGGCAACTTTGGAGATAGAAAACCTTGGGAAGAAATCAGGGGCCATAGACGCAAATATCAACAATAGAATACAAGAGATAGAAGAAAGAATCTCAGATGCTGAAGATACCATAGAAACCATGGATGGACTCAACAGTTAAAGAAAATGCAAAATACAGAAAGCTTGTAACCCAAAACATCCAGGAAATCCAAGACACAATGAGAAGACCAAACCTAAGGATTATAGGCATAGATGAGAGTGAAGATTTACAACTTAAAGGGCCAGCAAATATCTTCAATAAAATTATGGAAGAAACTTCCCTAACCTAAAGAGAGAGATGCCCATGAATATACAAGAAGCCTACAGAACTCCAAACAGACTGGACCAGTACAGAAATACCTCCTGTCACATAATAACCAAAACCCCAAATGTACTAAACAAAGAAAGAATATTAAAGGCAGTAAGAGAAAAAGGCCAAGTAAAATATAAAGGAAGACCTATCAGAATCACAGCAGACTTCTCTCCAGGGACTATGAAAGCTAGAAGATCCTAGGCAGATTTCATGCAGACTCTAAGAGAACACAAATACCAGCTAAAACTACTATACCTAACAAAACTCTCAATAACCATAGATGGAGAAACCAAGATATTCCATGACAAAACTAAGTTTACCCATTATCTTTCCAAAAATTCAGTCCTACAAACAATAATAGGAGGAAAAGACCAATACAAGGAGGGAAACCTCACACTGGAAAAAGCAAGATAGTAACCTTCTTTCATCAAACACAAAAGAAGATAACCAATCAAATTTAAAAAATAACACCAAAAATGACAGGAAGTAATAATCACTATTCCTTAATATCTCTTAACATCAATGGGCTCAATGCCCCCAATAAAAAGACATAGGCTAACAGACTGGATACTTAAACAGGACCCTACATTTTGCTGCATACAGGAAACACACCTCAGTGTCAAAGACAAACACTACCTTAGCGTAAAAGGCTGGAAGACAATTTTACAAGCAAATGGTCTCAGGACACAAGCCTGAGTAGCCATTCTAATATCAGATAAAATTGACTTTCAACCCAAAGTCATCAAAAGAGACTCTGAGGGACACATCTTGCTGGTCAAAGGAAAAATACACCATGAAGAACTCTCAATCCTGAATGTCTATGCTCCAAATGCAAGGACACATTCATAAAAGAAACTTTACTAAAGCTCAAAGCTCACATTGCACCTAACACAATAACTGAGGGTGACTTCAACACTGCACTTTCTTCAATGGACAGATCAGGAAAACAGAAACTGAACACAGTGAAACTAATTGAAGGTTTGGACGAATTAGATTTAAAAGATATATATAGAACATTTTATCCTAAAGCAAAAGAATATATGTTTTTCTCAGCACCTCATGGTACCTTCTCCAATATTGATCATATAATTGGTCACAAGACAGACCTCAACAAATATAAGATCGAAATAATCCCATGCCTCCTATCAGATCACTATGGAGTAAAAGAGGTCTTCAGTAGCAAAAAAAGCAACAGAAATCCCACATACACATGGAAACTGAACAATATTCTACTCAATGATACCTTGGTCAAGGAAGAAATAACGAAAGAAATCAAAGACTTTTTCAAATTTAATGAAAATGAAGACACAATATACCCAAATCTATGGGACACAATGAAAGCAGTGCTAAGAGGAAAACTCATATCCCTGAGTGCCTCCAAAAAAAAAATTGGAGAGAGCATACACAAACAGCTTAACAACACACCTGAAAGCCCTGGAACAAAAAGAAGCTATTTCACCCAGGAGGAATAGAAGGCAGGAAATCATCAAACTCAGGGCTGAAATCAATCAAGCAGAAACAAAGAGAACCATACAAAGAATCAGCAAAACCAGGTGCTGGTTCTTTGAGAAAACCAACAACACAGATAAATCCTTAGCCAGAATAATCAAAGGGTACAGAGACAGTATCCAGATTAACAAAATTAGAAATGAAAAGGGAATTATAACAGAAACTGAGGAAATTCAAAAAATCATCAGATCCTACTATGAAAGTCTATACTCAACACAACTGGAGAATTTGGAGGAAATGGACAGTTTCCTAGACAATATCACACACCAAAATTAAATCAGGATCAAATAGATCATCTAAACAGTACCATAACCCCTAAAGAAATAAAAGGGGACATAGACAGTCTTCCAACCAAAAAAAGCACGGGACCAGATGGCTTCAGTGCAGAGTTCTATCAGACCTTCAAAGAAAACCTAACACCAATACTCTTCAAACTATTCCACAAAATAGAAACAGAAGGAACACTACCCAACTCATTCTATGAAGCCACAATTACGCTGATATCAAAAACACACAACGATCCAACAAAGAAAGAGAACTTCAGCCCAATTTCCCTTATCAATTCAATGCAAAAACACTTAATAAAATTCTTGCCAACCAAATCCAAGAACACATCAAAACAATCATCTACCATGATCAAGTAGGCTTCATCCCAGGGATGCAGGGCTGGTTCAATAGAAGGAAATTCATTAATGCAATCCACTACATAAACAAACTCAAAGAAAAAAACCATATGAT